>NC_092448.1:4067299-4164799 GCF_036169615.1 Heliangelus exortis
TGAGTGTCCCCATGGGGGGGGTTGGGGTCCCCCCCCCGGACCTCACCGGGAGGGTCCCAGGGTGGGGAGGGGGGCTCCGGGGGGGGGTCCCCGGTCCGCCAGGAACGCAGAAGGTTCTGGAGCAGCTGCAGCTCCTCGGCCAGGCCCGAGGGGGAGGGGGAGAGGCGACCACGCTGTGGGGACACGGGGGACGTGGGTGGGTGGGGGGATGGAGGGGATGGGATTGGGTGGGTGGATTGGGATGGGTGGAAATGGAAGGGTGGGTGGGATTGGGAAGGATGGACTGGGAAGGATGGATGGAGGGAGATGGGATTGGATGGGGGGAATTGGGATGGAGAAAATGGGATTGGGATGGGGGAATTGGGATTGGGATGGAGGGAGATGGGATTGGATGGGGGAATTGGGATTGGGATGGAGATGGAGTTGGGATTGGGGGAGATGGGATTGGGATGGAGAAAATGGGATTAGGATGGGTGGAAATGGGAGGGATGGGTGGGATTGGGAAGGATGGGACTGGGAAGGATGGAGGGAGGGAGATGGGATTGGGATGGGGAATTGGGATTGGGATTGGGATGGAGATGGAGTTGGGATTGGGATGGAGATGGAGTTGGGATTGGGGAGATGGGATTGGGATGGAGAAAATGGGATTGGGATGGATGGGACTGGGAAGGATGGATGGAGGGAGATGGGATTGGGATGGAGGTGGAGTTGGGATGGGGGAGATGGGATTGGGATGGGGGGAATTGGGATTGGGATGGAGGGAGATGGATTGGGATGGATGGGACTGGGAGGGATGGAGGGGAGATGGGGGGGATGGGGGGATTGGGAAGGATGGAGGGAGATGGAAGGGATGGAGATGGAGTTGGGATGGGGGAGATGGGACTGGATGGAGATTGGGTTGGGATGGGTGGGATTGGGAGGGATGGAGATGGGATGGGGTTGGGATGGAGGGAGAAAGGGTTGGGATGGATGGAACTGGGAAGGATGGAAGGAGATGGGATTGGGATGGGATTGGGATGGGGGGGAGATGGGATTGGGATGGATGGGACTGGGAGGGATGGATGGAAATGGGGTTGGGGTGACCCAAGGCAGCACCCAGAGGGCTTCAGAAGACAAAATGCCCCCCAACCCCCCCCCCTCCCACCTCGCCCCCCCCTCCCTGCCTCAGTTTCCCCTCCCTTCCCCCCCAGCCCCTCACCTGGGCCTCGGGGAGCCCCCTGAGGTAGCAACGTCCCCAGAGCAGCACGGAGGGTGCAGAGGCAGAGGGCAGGAGCAGCCCTGGGGGGGGGGCTGGGTGCCCCCCAAGTTCTCCAGGGAGGAGGAGGAGGAGGAGGAGGAGAGGAGAGGAGGAGGAAGGGACCCAGCGGGGCAGGCGGGGGTGGGGGGGACACAGCCGGGTGCCCCTCCAGGGGAAGCTCTGAGGTGACAAAGTCCCCACCTTGGTCAAGAGAAAAACGTCCCCACCCCCCGGCCAGGCCTGGGGGGGCTGAGAAACGGGGTAAAAAATGTGGAATTAAGGAAAAAAAAAAAAAAAATGAAACAGTGGGAGGAGGGGGGGGAAGGGATTTCACCCCAAAATGAGGAGGGGGAGCAGGGTGGGGGGGTCCAACTCGGGTTCTCTCCCACTCTGCCCCCTCTCCCCCCCCCCAAATCCAAGCCCCCCACTCACCCTCTCCCATCTGGGGGGCTCTGGGGGGGGGGTCCCCGGGTGCCCCCCCCCGGGTTCCTGAAGCAGGAGCGGTGCTGGCGGCCGTAGCGAAGCCCCCAGTCCCAAACTGGGGGTAACTGGGAGGGGGTGGGGGCGTCGCCCCCCCACTTCCCCAGCACTCCAGGGACCCCGGGGGGGGGGGATGGGTGCGGGGGGGGTCCTGGCACCCATTGACTGGGGTGTAGGTTTGGCCACGAGGCTGAGAGACAGAAAAAAAAAAAAAAAATTAAATTTGAAGTGGGGGGGAACAGGGGAATTTTGGGGAAACTGAGGCACGGAGCTGTTCCCAAAGGTGTGGGGGTGTTTTTTGGGGGTGGGGGTGCCCCCCCCCCATATTTACAGGGCCTCCTCTTCCTCGTTGTGCTGGGAGGTGAAGAGGAAGGTGCTGGAGCAGGGGGTGAAGCTGCTGTCGTGGAGAGCCAGCAGGAAACTCTCCGTGAAGCCAAAAGCCAAGGGGAATTGTCGGAGCAGCTGCCAGGAACAGTCCAGGAAAAGCAGGAAAACGGGAGCCTGAGGAGAGGGGGGAGGGGAGGGGGGGGTCAGATAAAGGGGGGAAAAGGGATGGGGTGGGGATGGGTGGGATGGGATTGGGAGGGATGGGGATGGGGATGGGATGGAGGGAGATGGGGTGGGAGGATGGAAATGGGGTGGGAGGGATGGAATTGGGAGGGATGAAGGGAGATGGGATGGGATGGAGAGAGATGGGAGGGAGGGATGGAACTGGGAGGGATGGAGATGGGATTGGGAGGGATGGAACTGGGAGGGATGGAACTGGGAGGGATGGAACTGGGAGGGATGAAGGGAGATGGGGGGATGGGATGGAGAGAGATGGGAGGGAGGGATGGAACTGGGAGGGATGAAGATGGGATTGGGAGGGATGGAACTGGGAGGGATGAAGGGAGATGGGGATGGGATGGAGAGGTGAGGGATGGATTGAACTGGGAGGGATGGAATTGGGATGGGAGGGATGGAACTGGGATGAAGGGAGATGGGATTGGGATGGGTGGAATTGGGAGGGATGGAACTGGGAGGGATGGAGATGGGATTGGGATGAAGGGAGATGGGAATGGGATGGAGATGGAGTTGGGAGGGATGGAGGGAGATGGGATTGGGATGGAGATGGAGTTGGGAGGGATGGAGGGAGATGGGATTGGGATGGGGAAGATGGGATTGGGATGGATTGAACTGGGAGGGATGGAACTGGAAGGATGGGGATGGGGTGGAGGGAACTGGGAGGGATGGAGGGAGATGGGGATGGAGCTGGGTCTGGGTGCCCCTGGTGTCCCCCCAGGGCTGAGCAGGGGGAGCCAGGGGGTCAGGGGGGGACCAGGGGGACCAGGGGGGTCAGGGGGAGTCAGGGGGGATCAGGGGGGTCAAAGGGATCAGGGGGGGGTCAGGGGGGATCAGGGGGGGTTACAGGGACTCAGGGGGAATCAGGGGGGACCAGGGGAGATCAGGGCTGAGCAGGGGGTCAGGGGGGGTCAGGGGGGGTGAGGGGGGGGCCAGGGGGACTCAGGGGGGGGTCAGAGGGATCAGGGGGAGTCAGGGGGGGTCAGGGGGCTCAGGGGGACTCAGGGGGGGGGTCAGAGGGATCAGGGGGAGTCAGGGGGGATCAGGGCTGAGCAGGGGGGGGTCAGGGGGTGTCAGGGGGGGACCAGGGGGGGGTCAGAGGGATCAGGGGGAGTCAGGGGGGGTCAGGGGGGATCAGAGGGGGTCAGAGGGAGTCAGGGGAGGTCAGGGCTGAGCAGGGGGGACCAGGCGGGGGTCAGGGGGAGTCAGGGGGGGGTCAGAGGGATCAGGGGGAGTCAGGGGGGCTCGGGGGGGGTCAGAGGGATCAGAGGGGGTCAGGGGGAGTCAGGGGGGGTCAGGGCTGAGCAGGGGGGACCAGGGGGGTCAGGGGGAGTCAGGAGGGGGTGAGGGGGACTCAGGGGGACTCAGGGGGGGGGTCAGAGGGATCAGGGGGAGTCAGGGTGGATCAGGGCTGAGCAGGGGGGGTCAGGGGGTGTCAGGGGGAACCAGGGGGGGTCAGGGGGGACCAGAGGGGTCAGGGGTGTCACCTCCTGTCGGGGGTGGGGTCTGAGGATCCCCAGGCGCTGGGGGAAGGGGTGTCCTGATGCCACCCACTCCCTCTGCACCAAACTCTGGAAGCCATGGAGGGTCCTGGCGTGAGGGTCCCCCAGGAGCTGGGTCAGGAGGCCAGGAGGCAGTTGAGGTCCCTGTCTGAGGGTTCTGGGAGGGAAGGGACACCAAAAAAAAACCAAAAAAAAAAGAAATAAAAAAAGGACACACACACACACGGGGGGGAGGGGGGGGTTGTCCCTGTTTTGTCCCCACTTTGTCCCCACCTTGCAGGAGGACAGAGCAGAGTCTCCCTGCCAGCAGTGAGGCCACCTCAGCAGCTTTTCTCAGGCAGGTGCTCTGGGGGGAGATGGAGAACATGTCCCAAATGTCCCAAAATGGCCTCAAAATGGCCTCAAACTGTCCCCAACGTGTCCCCAAAGGAGCCCCAAAATATCTCAAATTATCCCCCCAAAACGTCCCAAGAATATCTCAGTCCCTCCAAAATGTCCCCAAAATATCCCCAAATGTCCCCAAAGTATCTCCCAAAAAATCCCCAAATGTCCCAAACGTATTCTCCAAAGTGCCCCAAATGTCCCCCAAATGTCCCCAAAGTATCCCCAAGATGTCCCAGCTTTTTCTCCAAAGTCCCCCCAAAATTTCCCTAAATTACTCCCAAAATATCCCCCAAAATACACCCCCTAAATATCCCCCAAAGAATCTCCAAAATGTCCCCAAATTACTCCCAAATGTCCCCAAAAAGTCCCCAACATCCAAAGTCCCCACAAAATGTCCCCAAAGTCCCAAATATCCCGAGCTGTCCCCGCGGTGCTCCCGAACTCCCCAAATTACCCCAAAACACCCCAAAAATGCCCCCTAAACATCCCCCCAGAACATCCCCAAGATGCCCCCCATCTGCCCCAAGATGTCCCCCCAGGGATGTCCCCAAGATGTCCCTAAGATGTCCCCAAGATGTCCCCAAAGTATCCCAAGATGTCCCCAACTTTTTCTCCAAAGTCCCCCCAAAATATCCCCAAATTACTCCCAAAATATCCCCCAAAATACACCCCCTAAATATCCCAAAGAAACTCCAAAATGTCCCCAAATTACTCCCAAAATATCCTCCCCAAAATGTCCCCAAATTACTCCCAAATGTCCCCAAAAAGTCCCCACAAAATGTCCCCAAAGTCCCAATATCCTGAGCTGTCCCCGCGGTGCTCCTGAACTCCCCAAGTTACCCCAAAACACCCCAAAAATGCCCCCTAAACGTCCCCCCAGAACATCCCCAAGATGCCCCCCATCTGCCCAAGATGTCCCCCTAGGGATGTCCCCAAGATGTCCCCAAAATGTCCCCAAGATGTCCCCAAGCTGTCACCGGACGTGCTCCAACCACCGCGTCCCCTCCAGCGCCGAGAGCCATTTCTCCTCTCCCACTGCCCCTGGAGAAGGGGAGGGGGGGTTGGGGGGGTCAGGAGAGGATTTTGGGGACACGGGGCAGGGTCCCCAAGGGTCCTGGAGTGTCCCCCCCCCTCACCTGGCAGCAGAGAGCCCGCAGCCTCAGGTGGGACACCTGGATGTCCCCCAGGTGGGCAGATCCGAGGTGTCCACCAGGACACAGGGACCCCGCCCCCCCAGCAGCAAAGCCTCCAGACACCTGGGAGGGGGAGAGCAAAAAAGGGACCCCCCCACGCCCCCAAAGTGGGAATTGGGGTGGGGGGGACATCCCTGAGGTGTCCCCTGGGGCACCCGATCCCATCTCCATCCCAATCCCATCTCCATCCCAATCCCATCTCCATCCCAATCCCAACTCCATCTGCACCCATCCAACTTCATCTCTCCAATCCTATCTCCTCCCAGCCTACCCCATCTTTTCCCATCCCAACTCCACCTCTTCCATCCCAAATCCATCTCCTCCATCCCAGATCCATCTCTTCCCATCCCAATCCAATCCCAACCCCATCTCCACCCATCCCAACCCATCTCTTCCTATCCCAATCCCATCTCCTCCCATTCCAACCCCATCCCAACTCCAATTCCATCCCATCCCATCTCCCCCATCCCAACTCCATCTCCTCCATCCCAATCCCACCTCTCCCATCCCAACCCCATCTCCTCCATCCCAATCCCATCTCCTCCATCCCAATCCCACCTCCCCCATCCCAATCCCATCTCCTCCATCCCAATCCCACCTCCTCCATCCCAATCCCACCCCCTCCACCCCAATCCCACCTCTCCCATCCCAATCCCATCTCCCCCACCTCACATCCTCGCTGCCGGGTTGGGACTCGGGGTGGAAGGCAGCAGCTCTCAGGAGGTCACTGCCCCCCGGGTGGTGCCAGCACAGGCGCTGGGGGGGGGACAGGAGGTGACACCTCCACCCTTCCTGTGTCCCCCCAGGACCCCCCAGGACCCCTCAGGACCGCCCGGGACCCCCCCCATTTTGTGTCCCCCCCCCACTCACCGCCACCCGGCGCTCCTCAAAGTGGGGGAAGATCCTCTTCAGGTCGTGGTCCAGGAGCCCACTGGGCACCCACAGGTACCGTGGGAGACTGGGGGTGGGTGCAGGGTGGGGGGGGACATGGGGTGAGCCCCCCGACCCCCCCTCACCCCCCTTTTGCCCCCCTCAACCCCCAAGCACCATTTTGTCACCCGTTTCCCACCAAAACAAAGACTTCCCCCCCCACACTCCCACCCCGAGCACCCCAGGCTGAGGGGGCTGCTTCCCACGTGCCCCCCTCCTCCCCCCACACAATTTTGGGGTGCTGGGGAGGGGGTGTGGCCCCCCCCAACCCCCCCTTAGCCCCCCCCTAGCCCCGGGGTGGTACCTGGTGGCCATATCGAAGCGTTCGTTGACGGCGCTCACCCTCCAGCCCGCGGCACCCAAACGCTTCAGCTCCTCCTCCCAGTCCCTCCAGTTCTCAAAGAGCAGGGTGGTGGCTGAGCCTTCATCCTCCTCCTCCTCATCCTCCTCCTCCTCCTCATCCTCATCCTCCCAAGGCTCTTCAGTGCCACAGCACCAACCCCCAGGTCCCTCCCCGTTGTCCCCAAGCCACCCCGACGCCTCCCGGGCTTGGGCGATGGCGTTGGCCACCTGGAGGGGACAACCAAGCAGCTCCAGAAGAGGGAAAAAAACCCTCCCAGAGCCCTAAAATAAGGGAAAAAACCCTCCCAGAGCCCTAAAATAAGGGAAAAAAACACCCCCAGGACTCCTAATTGCCAACCCCAACCTGGGGGGAGGAGTGGTTGACACCCCAGGAGGTTGTGCTGCTCTCCAGGGAGTTGGGCGAGGAGGAAATCAATGAATTGGAAGAACTGGAAAATCTTGGATTTGGGTGGGAAGAACCCCAAGAACCAGGAGAGGCTGGGGACTGAGCTGTTGGGAGAGGGGACCTGGGGGACAGAAGGGTGACCAGGAGCCAACAAGGTGGCCAAGAAGGACAATGGGACCCTGGGTCAGGAGCAGAGCAACAGCACCACAGAACCCTGGGACTGTCCTGGAAGGGACCTTTGGGATCATCCAGCTCCCACCTTCAAAAACTCCAGGGATGGGACTTCCACCACCTCCCTGGGCTGCTTCTCCAGCGTCTCCCCACCCTCCCGGGGAAGCACCTTTCCCTCACACCCTAAAAAAGTCCCTCAACACCTTTCTTGTAGGGCTCTGCTGGAAACCTACAGTCGGACGGGGGGGTCTGCAGCCCCCCAGGGTCTTGTTGGACACCAGGAGGTAGGAACAGCCCCACCTCTCCAGAGTTTCCAGGTCCCTTTGGGTGACACCTCCCCTCCGGGTGACACCTCCCCTCCAGGTGACATCTCCTGGTGTCCCTCCCAACCTTTTGGAGTTGGTTCCTCACCCGAAAAGCCTGGGGAGCCACCACCTCCTGCTGGAAGTGGAAGCGGAGGAGCCGGAAATCCCGGCAGGAGAGGAGCAGCTCCTCAGGGATGAACCTCAGGGGGGTGGAGGCCTTCAGCACCTGGGGTTTGGTGAAGCTGCTGACTGCCAGGAGAGGAGATCCAGGGGGTCAGGAAAAGCTGGAGACCCCCACCCGTGGAGGGGGGGATGGGGGGGTGGGGGTGGTACCTGCCACCAGCTCCTGGATGCAGGACAAGGCCACCTCGTGGGTGCTGGGGTGGAAGAGGTGGGAGCCAGGAGGCTGTGGGGGGAAAGGGGGAAAAAGGGGGGGGTGAGGATGGGATCCCCTGGGATGGGTCAGGATCCAAGCCCAGAGGTGGAGCTGAGGTCCCACTGGGCCCACGGGATGGGATCAAATCCCTGGATCCCATGGGGATGGGGGGAGAGGGGATGTCCCTGGGCCCACACCAGGGGGGGACATGGGTGGGCAGTGGTTGGTACTGGTCCCAGTCTGACCCATTCCCAACTCCCCCCTCCCAGTCTGACCCATTCCCAACTCCCCCCTCCCAGTCTGACCCACTGTGTCCCAGCAGAACAGCACCCACAGTACTGGGTGGTGCCAGACCCACTCCTCACTCCCGGCTCCCATTCCCAATCCTGGACCCAATTCCCGGTCCCGGTTCCCATTCCCGGTCCCACCCATCCGGACCGGAACAGCCCCCAGTACCTCCCGGTACCGCTCCAACACCCCCGTCCCCCTCCCAATTCCCTTTTCCCACCCCCGGTTCCGGTTCGGATTCGGCTCCCACCTGTCGGGGCAGGAACAGAACCCTGCGGTTGGTGCACACGAGGGTCCCGGGGACGCTCCCGCCCCCCGCCCCGCTCCGCAGCTGCGCTCCCTGCGCCGCCTCCAGCACCGATTCCCCTGGGGAGGGGCAGGGGGGGACCCCGAGTGCCGAACCGCGTCCCCCCGTGTCCCCCTCTATCCCCTCCTGTCCCCCCGTGTCCCCCCGTGCCCCCTCGCGTGTCCCCCCCGACCCCTCCCG
Organism: Heliangelus exortis; assembly: GCF_036169615.1. Lineage (NCBI taxonomy): Eukaryota > Metazoa > Chordata > Aves > Apodiformes > Trochilidae > Heliangelus > Heliangelus exortis. Next base: position 4,075,962 of record NC_092448.1, read on the forward strand.
TGTCCCCCTCTATCCCCTCCTGTCCCCCCGTGTCTCCCCCATCCCCTCCTGTGTCCCCGTGTGTCCCCGCGTCCCCCCGTGTCCCCCCCATCCCCTCCTGTCCCCCCGTGTCCCCTTCTGTCCCCCCGTGCCCCCTCGAGTGTCCCCCCCGACCCCTCCCGTGTCCCCCTCTATCCCCTCCTGTCCCCTCGTGTCCTTCCGTGTCCCCCTCTCTGTCCCCCTCGTGTCCCCCCCTGTCCCCTCGTGTCCCCCCGGTGTCCCCCCCTCCCCCCGTGTCCACGCCTCCCCCCCCGTCCGGTCCCCGTGTCCCCCCCCCTTTGCTGTCTCTGTCCCCCCGGTTCCGGTCCAACCTGGCAGCCCAGGGAACGCGGGGCGGCGGCTCATGGCGGCGGGACCGGAACCGCGACTGGGCCGGGCCCGGAGCAGCCCCGGGAGTCCCGAGCGGCACCGCCCCCCCCACACCCCCCCCAAGAAAAAAAAAAAACACCAAAAAAATGACCCAAACAAACTTTGCGGAACCCCCAGAACCGAACCCCACACCCACGGGACACGGGGGGGGGGGGAGCCCCAAAAGGAGAAAAAAAAAAAAAAAAAAATAAAAGGAACGAAACGGAACCGAGAGGCTGGGAAAAAAAAAAAAAAAAATCCACTGGGGAGACAAAATCCCAACGCGAAAATGAAGAAATGGATTTTATTGGGGTTTTGGTTTTTTTTCCGATTTAAATTTTTTATTAAATAAATAAATAAATAAATTTCGTTTTCTTTTCAGTTTAATTCAGGGGGGTTGTTTGGGAAGCAAAAAGCTGAATTTGGGAGGTAAAGAGAAGCAAATCTTCCCCTGTTGCCAGCAGTGAGGATGCTGAGAGTTAAAAAGGAAGAAAAAAAAAAAAGATTTGAGGCAGGGGGAGGGAATTTGGGGCTGAATTCCCAAGGTGGGAGCAGAGGAAAAAGGCAAAGAGCTGCCCTGGGAATTTTTTATTAAAAAAAAAAAAAAAAACTCCAAACTCAATTAACAAGACAACCCAGAAAGGGGGAGCCTGAGGTGCCCAAGACCCCCCCCTCAAAAAAAAAACAAACCCCAAAAAACCATAAAAGTGGCTTTTTCCCCCCTAAAAAAAAAAAAAAAAAAAAAAAAAAAAAAATCAGTGCCAACAGCAGCATCCTGATGGATTTAACCAAAACCAAGAGAAATTCCCCCAAACTCCCCCCAGGGAAGCATCAGTTCAAGGGGGGGGCAGAGCATCCCCTGCTTTGGCTACAGGAAAAAAAAAAAAATATATAAATGCTCCCAATTCTATAAAACATTTTTTTGTAATTAAAAAAAAAAAAAACAAATTAATCACTTGAATTTCATTTTCTGGGGGGGAATCAAGAGATGGCTCCAGAGGCAGCGATTCCCCCCCTGCAGAATTTCCCCCCTGAATTAATTTTTTTTTTTTTTTGGAGGGGAAGGATTGCTCTTTGGCTTTTCTTCCACAAGAAAATTGTCCTGAAAATGCCCAAATTTCTGGGATTTTGGTCAAATGGGTAAAATTAGAACTTTTTTTTGTAAGAATAAAGCTTTAGGTGAGGCTTTAGCCTCTTGTCCCTTTTTCTGGGATGAGCACAGGAAGGGATTGCAGAGCTGGATGCCCAGAATTAAAAAAAAAACCAAACAAAACCCACCAAAAATTAATCATAAAATTAATAATAATCAGGAAGGAACGTGGTAAAGCTTCAAATAATCAGAATTCCTTTTATTTTTCACTTGGTAAACCGCCGAACCTTGCTCTGTCACAGGATCAAGGGTGGTTTGGGAGCTGTAGTTACAAAGAAAAAAAAAAAAAAAAAAGAGAAAACAAAGAAAAAACCCTCCCAAAATTTTAAAGTATCTGTGCAAACATTGCAGTGCTAAAGTTAAACCCACCCGGGGGGGGAGGGGGGAATTAACCTCACCCCAGGGGGAATTAAATCAATTTTTGGGGGGAGATGAAACCCACCCGTGGGAGTTGAACCCACCCAGAGGGAATTAAATCCACTTTGGGGAAAATTAAACCCACCCAGGGGGGATTAAATCAGGTTGAGGGGGAATTAAACCCACCCAGGGGGGGATTAAACCCACTCAGGGGGGGATTAAGCCCACCCAGGGGGAAATAAAACCCACTCAGGGGAAATTAAACCCACCCAGGGGAAATTAAACCCACCCAGGGGGGGGATTAAACCCACCCAAGGGGGATTAAACCCACTCAGGGGGGGATTAAACCCACCCAGGGGGAAATAAAACCCACCCAAGGGAGGATTAAATCAGGTTGAGGGGAAATTAAACCCACCCAAGGGGGATTAAACCCACTTGGGGGGGAATTAAGCCCACCCAGGGGGGAATTTAACCCACCCAGGGGAAATTAAACCCACTCAGGGGGGAATTAAACCCACCCAAAGGGGGATTAAGCCCACCCAGGGGGAAATAAAACCCACTCAGGGGGAAATAAAACCCACTCAGGGGAAATTAAACCCACCCAGGGGGGGATTAAACCCACTCAGGGGGGGATTAAACCAGTTTGAGGGGAAATTAAACCCACCCAGGGGGGATTAAACCCACTCAGGGGGGGATTAAACCCACCCAGGGTGGGAGCCCCCACTCAGCAGTGGGATTGGGATGAGGAGAAAGGGAAGATGGTGGTGTCAGTAACAGGTTGGTTGCTTTTCTTTTTTTTTTTTTTTTTTTTTTTCTTTTTTAATCTTACCCTTTCACTCTTAAGCCCTATTATCAAAAATAATCTTTTTTTTAATTTTTTTTTTAATTTTTTTTTTTTTTTTTTTTAATTTTTTAATTAATTTATTTACTATTCCTCAGCCTAAAGGTCAGTTACTGGTGGCTCAGCAAAATGGAGCCGAGTTAATTCAATTCAGCAGAACAGAGGTAGTACGGCAGTAGCTTTGCTCAAGTAGAAAACAAAAAACAAACCAAAACAAAGAAAAATAAAGTTATTTTGGGGCTGGGGGTGTCCACGGGGGTCCTCTCCTTCCCCACACCCATTTATTGCTGGGTGGAGCCACCAACCTTGGGGCTTCTCTCCACTCCAAGTCGGGGCGAGCGGACGGCGAACCCGAGGGGGATTTGTTGGTTGTGTTGTTTTCTTTTTTTTTTTGCACAGGACTGCAGGGAATAAAATGCAAAAAACCTCAAACTCACTCAAGCGTTGTGATCAACCCCCCCCCAAGCCCCCTCTCGTGGGAAAAAAAAAAAAAAAATTAAAAAGGTTTTAAAAAGAAAAGTCGAGCGGAGCGCTGAGCCCGCTGCTGATGCTGGGAAGAGGCCCACGGTATCAGGCTGGAAGCCACCCTCCAAAAAATATAAAATCTGCTCAATGTTGTCCAATTCCAACGAAGTTTCGCTCAGTACCAGCCAAAAAAAAAAAAAAAATTATATATATATAAAAAATAAAAACAGTGTTAAAAAAGAAAACCAACAGATCATTTCTCCATTCAGAGGTTTGCAACTGAAATGGCTCCATCCCGGGCACTTGGAGCCCGAGGAAGGAGCTGGGGAGGTGCTGCTCCCCCTCTGCTTTCTCCCAAAGTTTTGGGTTGTTTCTTGGGTGGTTCTGAAGAACTCTTCCTGCTCCTTTCCACCCTGAGCTCAACCCATCTTCCTCCTCTCTCCACCGAGGGCTCCGGGTTGCTTTGCTTCACCCATTTTTCCAGCTGCTCTCCCTCCTCCCGCGGATGGGGAGAGAGGGGTTAAAAACAAAACAAAACAAAACAAAACCAAACAAAACACCCCAAAATTAATATATATTATTGCATTCCCCATTTCTCATGGGTCCCAAGAGCAGTGGTGGGGCCGGGTGCTCAGAACCTGTGCACCAGAGCCTCCCGCTCCTTGCGTTTCATCTCCTCCCTGTAACAGCAGGAGCAAAAATTCCCAGTTTCAGGATGTCCATAAAAACTACAGTTGGGTTGCTTGCATTTGGTCTGCTGGATGTTATAAAGAACCCGTTGGGTTTTGCTTTTCTCCCCTGTCCCTTTCTGGGAAGCTTCCTGCTCCAGGTATTCCCTGTAACCGTTGCTGGATGGGGCTTGGGGGAGGAGGAGGCAGCTGGAACCCTCACCATCCGATGGAAAAATAGGATGGACTTCCATGTCCGTGGGAGAAAACCTCCCCGGGTGATGGGGGGGATTGGGCTGGTAGAGATTTGCCCTCCCCTGGGGACAGTGCCGGGGTAAAGTGGCATAAGGAGGGAGGATGGAGCCCCCGGCCACCTGGCGCCGGCCCTCGGGGTAGCAGGGGGGATGTGGCCCTTCCAAGCTGCTCACCAGGGAAGGTCTTGGAAAAGTGAAAACCCCGGAATATCCGGTGGGAAAAGCAGCTATTTGAGCCCCCATGGCCAGCTCCGGGGTGTGGATGGAGTAGGTGGGGGGAGGCTGAGGGTAAGGGGGGTTCAGGAGCTCTTCCTCGCTCTTATTCCCTTCTGCCTCGGGTTTCTTGGCGGGGCAGGAGCTCCCCAAGGCCTTTTTCTCTGCTTCTTTTTGTTTCTGCTCGGCCAGGAAGCGTTCCTCAGCATCCAGGAGGTACCTCTGGATCATCTCCTCCTGGTACTGGTGCCTGGTGCTGGTTTTCAGGTGGCCAGCAAAGATAAACTTCCTTTCCCCCTGCATGGCCGCTCGCAGGATGCCGAGGCTCAGCCTGACGTCGCTGCTGTACTTGGAGGGATCTGATGGTTTCTCCAGAGCTGGTTTCCCCGGGCAGGTTTTCTCCACGGGAGCTGACAAATCTCCTGGAGAAGCTTCCTCTTTGCTGCCTTTCCTTGCTTTCAAAGATCCTTTTTTCTTCTTCTCCAAGGTGTCTCCCTGCCCGTTGCTCAGCCCTCCTCCCGCTTTCGGAGCTTTGCCGTGCATCAACCCCCCCACGTTCTTTTTCAGTTTGCTGCCCAAAGTCTTCCCGAAACTCCCCAGTTTATTCGCCACTGAGTCTGCTCTTTTTTTCTCTTTTTCCTTCTCTTTCTCACGCTCTCTTTTTGGTCTCTCTTTCTCCTTGCCAGCCCTGCTGCCCCCGTTGCTGGCCGAGCTGCTGCAGACGGATTCTTTGTCCGATTCTCCCGACTCCACCACCGAGCGAGCGTCGTCACCCGCAGAGGCTGTTGGAGATTCTGGCTGGGCCAAAGGCGCCTGGAAAAAGGGAAATAAAACCATCAAAACTCCAACAAGTCCCTCAGAGGAAAAGCTTGGAGGCTGGAGGTGAAACGGAGCAGCCACCAGCTTGAAGAACCAACCAACCAACCAATGCTCTCTCGGGTGCCTCCTGCGCATCCGTGAAGGTTTTGGCCTCACCGAGTGTTTGGGGGAAAGGCTGGAGGGGAAGGTTGGGCTGGTGGGGAGGAGGGAGGCAACAATTCCCTCCTAAAAGTCTCCTAAAAACGTGGTGGGCATGGCTGGGAGGAGGGTGGGCAGCTCCTTCAGGACCTCAGAGCCAAAATGTCACCACTTGAGCTACAGAAACGACACCTCAAAGGCTGTGGAGAGGGCGAAGCAGCTCGTGGGAGTTTGGGGAGTTTTCTCCTTAAAAGGAGAGAGGGTAACAAAAAAACATAAATAAAGAAAAACCTTTCAGCTTGCAGGGTCAAAAAACCCCCCCAGTGGTTGGGATCCCTGTGGGATGAGCTTTGTGTCTGCACCAGGAGTGAAAACGAGAAGCAGGAGGGAAAAACGAAACGTTCAGAAAAACCCGAGCGCTTCATCAGCTCAGCCCCAACTCCTGGTGGCACAAAGAAACCTCCTGCGCCTGCTGGAAGGCAGGAGGGAGGTTTAAATAATTAAAAAAGAGTGAAGAAAAATCCCTCTGGGTCTCCTCACCTGCATGTCACAAGGCAACGTGATCCATTTGACATTCATGTAGCTGTGCAGCAAGTGCAGCTTGGCTTCCAGAGACAGCGTCACGCTGCGATGGCAAAACAAGGGGGAGAAAAGTTGCATTTTAATTTGTCTGAAGGTTCCACTTCCTTTTAATCATCAAAATTCTCTCATCTTTACACCTGTTTGCCTCTTGGCTTGATAATAAAATTGGGCCTTTTTAAGGCAACAGCACCGAGATGGTGGTGCTGCAAAAAAGCCACGTTTTTCTTGTTGCCTTTTTAAAGCTGGTGGTTAAAACCCAACCTGGATTAAGAAGAAGATTGCTGAGTGTCCAAATCAAATTCAAAACTAATCTGGCAAATTCTCTTCCTCGTAGGTCAGGCAAATAAAAAAAAAAAAAACCAAAAAAACCCAACCCCAAAAAAACCCAAACAGAAGGCAGTGATCAAACCGGGGTGAGTTTCAGAATGATTCTCCTCACCCCGAAAAAAAACCTCAGAGAAGATGTTTGCTCAGAAAATTTCCACTTGTCAAGAAAATGCCCCAATTCATCCTTTTTTTCTATTGAAATCAGAGGGCTGGGGGCTTTTCTGGGGGCTCCAAGCCTCTCCAGATGAGATGCTGCAGCCTCACTTTACCCTGTAGGAACGAAGCTCCTGCGATGCCACTGCCCAAATGTCCCAAAATCAGAGCTTCTAAGAAGAAAAACTCTTCCCGTGCTCACTGGAGGGGTTCCTACCCCAAACACAACTTTCATCCAGCCACAAGAGCTGAGATTGGAGCCTCTCTCCTCCTCCCTGGCAGAGAGCTCAAACGTTGGGACAAGCACTGGTGGCACCACCAGCCCTGGAGGGGCTCCCAACCCACGCGGTTTGGTGGGCACGGTGGGGTTGGACTTGATGATCTTGAAGGTCCTCGCCAACATTTAGGATTTTATTCTCCCCAATTCCATTCTCCAGCTGTAGGGACAGAGGGATGTGGCCTCTACATGACCAACCTGGCCAGCTTGATGTTGTCACTGTCATCCTTCCCCCACTGCCATTCCTTCCCGGGGTCCACGGCGAAGTGCACGGGGAGCAGTTTGTGCTCCGAGTCCGTCAGGGGGATCACAGCTGCCAGAGGGACAGAGAAAACACCTTTAATGTCCCCAAAAGCAGGAGCCTTTCAGCATGGTGGCCAAGCTGGGAGTGTCCTCCAAGCCCAACAGAAGCTGTGGTGGCAGCACAGCAAATCTCAATTGTTTGGGATCATGGAATTGTTGTTTGGGCTGGAAGGGAACTCCCCGAGCCAGCGAAGCCCCCAGCCACGAGCAGAGCCACCTCCAGAGCCTCATCCAAGCTGAGCATCTCCAGGTGTTGTTTGTAACAAAAAAAAAATGGATAGAAAGAGGGTTTCTCACCTACCCTGCTCTTTTGTGGGTTCTTTCTGCTCCATGGATACCAGGGCAGAAAAATGGGCTTGGTCATAAGCCAGGACCAAGGGAGAACGATGGCATTTGTTGGCTGGGACTTCCAGGGGAAGGTAGATGCCTCCAAAGGGAATGGGAGCAAAGGCTGGAAAGGAAGAGGGAAAAGGAGTTCCCATCATCATGTCAAGAGTTAAAGAGGTTTTGGTATCCAAACTGTTCCAGAAGGAGCTTCATTCAAAGCTTCACCTGCAATTATCTGTCAGCTTCGGGGACACTAAGAAAAAACAAAGCAAAACCACAACCCAAAATAGACCTGCCTGACCTCAGGCTGCAAAAGGGACCTGGGTTTTCTAGAAAAAAAGACAACAAACCCACCCTTGCTTCACTCCTCCACACCACCTGACTCATGAACTCTGCAAACTTCTCTGAAACAAAACTCGTGGAAAACATGATGCGTGGGGAATGGAGTTCCCCAAGTGGGGGAGGGCACAAACAGGTTGAAAAAAGCCAAAATAAAAGAAAAAAAAACCAGAACCAAACCATCCTGCTCTTACCTTCACCCCCTGAGTCCCTCAGCATTGTGTCTGCCACCACCACGATGGGCCTCTTCAAGACATGGGCAAGGACAAAGACATGGAACTCCTCCAGGCTCTCATACACTGGCTCTTCAGAGCTTTCAACACTTGAAGGAATGAGAAAAAAAATAAATCATTGTCACCCCTTGAGGGTTTCACTGAGGGTTTTTAAGAAGAGGAAGAGGTCCTGAGAGCTGCAGAGCTGCAGCACGCTACGAGTTTGATCTCAGCTCTGATCTGAGGTTTTCTGATGGAGGTCCCTTAAAAAATATCCTGCTTTGAAGTATTTTTTGGTTTCCAGGCACTTTGGGGAGACTCTTAGCTCAAGAGCCTCTAAAGTGGGGCTTGTGGGGGACAGGAACCTCCAACTTCTCTTTCCCCTCTTACTTTGGAGCCACCAACACGACGAAAACCGAGTTTTCTGTCCACTCCAGCAAAAAACCAAACTTCCATGATGTTTTAAGGACCTTTTGTTGTTCTTTCAGCTTTCCAACCCTCCGTGCTGGATCTGACCCCTCAACCTGCTCACAGGAAGGGTGGAAGATCCTCAAAATGGTTGGGATCTCAACATTTTGCTTCTTGCCCTCCCCACTCCGTACCCTCCGCAGCCGTTGGTGCCGTAGTGGATGCGGGGCTCGCTGGACGCCAGCTTGATCAGCTCGTTCCACTCCTTCTGCCACTCCTCTTCTGTGTAAACAAGGCCAGACTGCAAAAAAAACAAACCATAAAAAAGCCACAAACCCTCAAAAAAAATCTCCTAAGTCATTCTTCCTAATAATCTTTCCTAAATAATTCTCCCCACCTCGGCGGCGTCGGACGCGCAGGGGAGAAAATAATCCCTGGTTTCCAGCAAGTTCTCAAAGCAGACTGGGAGGTATCTCCCCAAAATCCCAATTTTTTTTTCTTTTTTTTTGAGGGTGGAATTGAACATTTCAACCCCTACAATGAGAGGAAACCTTTACTCTTAACACTGCATCCTTCCAGGATTATTGCTCGATGAGGAAGGGTTGGCTCAGCCCAAAGACACAATTAATCCTCCAAAAATGACAAAACAACCCCCAACACCCCAAAAACCCCAATCCTAGGGTTGTGTTACTACTTCAGCACAGGCAAACCTGCATTTTCCTCACATTTCCTTTTTATGATGATGACAAAACCTCCTTTCTGCCACCTCCCCACCCTGCACCTCCAGCACCAGGAGGTGACACCCCAACACCTCCAACACCCAACTCCTCCAACACCCAACACCCCAACACCCCAACTCCTCCAAGAAAACCTCCAGGCCACACCCAGGAACACCCAAAAATCTGTTGTCAACACAAAAGATTTCTTCTTTCCTGAGCTTCAGCACAGGGCAACCTGACACCAGGAGCAGGTTGGGAAATCCCACACAACATCCCTCCCCCCAGGCTGTTGCTTTTGGAATTTCCTCGGGAAGGAGGAGCTCAGGATCCACCAGATCCCAACACCCAGAGGGATTCTGAAAGCTTTTTAAGATCTGTCAGGCCCTGCAGCTCTGCTCCCAGCTGATTCTGGTGTAAATAGATCCATAAAATCAAGCTTTGCCCTTCAAGTTTTTACCACCTGGTTGGCTTGGTTATTTTTTTGCCCCTTGCCAAAGTCACCTCTTCTCCCAGGGGACACCACAGCAGCTTTTTCATGTGGCAAATTCCTCAATTTCCTTTTTTTTTTTTATTTTTTGGGAGGCTCATCTGAGCACTGCAGAGATCACCTGCAGATCTCAGGTCTGAAGGTGACATTTGCCTCCCCCCCCAAAACTGCAACCCAAGAATAAATTGAACCCATTCTTTCAACCTTGGCCCAGCCAAGCTCAAGACCCCTAAAAAAATCCACATGGGGTATTATTAGGATTTTAATTTTTTTTTTTAATCCTCCTCCAACAGGAGGAGAGGTTTTGGGGGCTGGTTCCTACCTCCTTGTTCTGCTGGGTCTGCTGCCAACGCCACCTCCTCTTCAGGGCTTCCCTCTCCACCCCTTTATCCATCAAAGTGTAGAGGGATTTACGGAGCATGAGATCCCTGTCATGGAAACCCCACATCCCTGCAGGGGAGGAGGAGGATTATCAGAGCTTGGCACCCAACCTGCCACGAGCCAAGATAAATCAGAACTGGTTTTGGGTTGTTTTTTTTTTAAAAAAAAGTGGAGAAATGCAAATTTTTCAATTTAAGTAACAAAACGAACTGAGTTTTATGTGATTTATTTTACTGATGTGTTTTATTGATGTGATTTATTTTACTGATGTGTTTTATTGATGTGATTTCTTGATGTGATTTATTGAACTGATGTGATTTCTTGATGTGATTTATTGAACTGAATTTATTCATTCCTGGGAACATCTTTTTCCACCTGCAGAAACTTTTCAGGCAGTGGAATTGGTTTTCAACGTCTCTAAAGATTCAGCAAAAAAGTTTGGCTGCAAAAAGACAAGAAAACCACTCAATTTGTTGGCCTAAATGTTTCTTTACCTGATCCCCAAGAGTGGGTTAAAGCTGACTGTGGCTTGGCTGGGTCTGAAAGTCAACTGAGGAGGGAAACTTCTGACCCTGCTGATGGAAACCTCCAAAAAATTTGTTAGGGTGAGGATGATGGAGTCAAACTGGGGCTCTTGAAACTTCAAGGTGGCAGAGGAGGGAAGGGATGGCTCTGTCACATCCCTGCAGAAATCCAGGGAAATGTGACAAATGGAGGAGGAGGAGGAGGAGGCATTTGGGAAGCCCACAGATTGTTGGAACCCTCTTTCCTTCAACCTCTTCCTCTCCAGCAGAGCCTGAGGGTCATGACTTGGGATGAGCACCCCCACCCGACTTTTCTGCCCCCCCAAGGTTCTCTCCTCTCTCTTTTCCTGGGAGGTGGCACCTTCCAGAGGGTTGGAAGTAAAAGGGTTTTGTGATCTCTGCTGAGCACTCACCCAGGGAGGCAGCGTGGAGGAGGCAGTTCCCATCTCCAGTGGTGGCCAGTGGGAGCAGGCGTTGGCAACTGGGATCCACGTTAGCCCACCAGTTCAGCCGACCTGGGGAAGAGTGGGGAGAGTGAAAAGGGAGCTTGGGACCTGGGGGGGGATGAGCTGAGCCCCTCCAAAAACCTTAACAAGGCTGGAAAGTTGCTTAAGTTGTGACAGAGGCACTGGAAGGGATGAGCAGCTGCAGGTGATGAAGGTAAGAAGGGGATAAAATGACCAAAAGGGGAGATGGGAGCTGCAAAAAAACAAGAAAAAAGGGAGATGGGAGATGGCAAAATTCATGGGGGGCAAAACCTCCTGGTTTAGGCACAAAACTCAGGAGCTTTTCTGATGCCAGCAGCTTCAGTGATGAAAATCCCAAGGGCCAGAGCTCCAGGCGAGTTAAAAATAGCAGATTTTGGGTAATCTCTGAAGCACTTGGAGGGATTCAAGGCAGGAAGGTCTAAAAATAGAAGGTAGGGAAAAGAAAGAAATGATGTGCAGGCAAGCACAGCACGACCTGAGGTTAAACATTCACCAGGAGATGGGCTGAGTCAAAACTTTGAACTCCTAATCCTTAAAACCAGGAGCCACCACTTCTTCCAGCAGCTTTTCCACTGTTTTTGGGGAGGGACTGGGAGATGCCCTTCAGGCTTACAAAAACCAAACAAAAAAGCAAAACCAAACCAAACCAAAAACCTTGCATTTGAATTTTAGGAGGAAAAAACTTTCCCACTCAACCTCTCCCCACTCCCCTCAGCGTGGTCTCTTCCCAAGGTGCCCAACCAGGAGATTTCTTGAGATTGTTTGTCCAGCCTCAGCTGGAGAGGAGCTCAACTTGGGTTTTAAACACCCAGAAACAGGCAAAAGATCAAAAAGCAGAGCTCAGGTGGGAGATTTCCCTTCCTAGAGCCAGGGGAAGGAACCTGTTGGGAGCTGAAGTGTTTTGTAGGTGGGATGGTGACTCCTGAGCAGTGAAACGGCGTCACCTGGCACCAACTCCCCCCTGTAGGTATCTCCAAGTTGATATTTTTTTTCCCCACCTATTTCCCATCCCTCCAGGATGGTTTTGCTGTTCTTTTCAGCTCGAGAGGTTGTGCAACCTCAAGGCCAAGCTGGAGGAGGCCACACCTCAAGGAGGAATTTTCTCTTTTGGATTTCTCCCACCGGGCGGGTGGAGTCAGCGCCACCGAGCTCCTCGGTTACGCAAGAGAAGTCACCTCCAAAACATTCCCCAAGTCCTCTTCTCAAGTGTTTTGCTGTCATCAAGGCTTTGGAAAGGTCAAGAGGCCTCCCAAAAGTATTCCAATCCACGTGTTTCTCCACAGGAGGTTATGAGGAGGCAGCCCTGAGAGCTCCAAGAGAAGGATTCCGGAGCACGAGGGATTTTCTTGCAACCATCTCAAGCACCAAGAGCTCTTCTAAGACCTGAAATCCACCAGCACCAAGACACTCCCTCAACATTTTGACCCTTCCAAGGTCTGGGTTTGCTGCAGAATATCTTGTTTGTCCCCAGCAGGCATCAAGGTTTGGTAAAATCCCCTCATTTCTTCTAGGAGGAACCATCCAAACAGCTCACGGCAGGAGGAAGGAGCAGGATGATGCCCCTCCCAGCTTGGAGACCAGGATTGACTCCCAGAGGATCCAAATGGTTCCCCTGAGGCCACCAGGGAAGGCAGGGCTGGGATGACAAGGCCACCCTTGCTGTGTGACACAGGGAAAGGTCCTGGGGGTGACCTGGCCCCCTGCTCTCCAGGATGGATCCAACATCCCCCACGGGATGGATCCAACACCCCCCACGGGATGGATCCAACACCCCCCACGGGATGGATCCAACACCCCCCACGGGATGGATCCAACACCCCCCCACGGGATGGATCCAACACCCCCCACGGGATGGATCCAACACCCCCCACGGGATGGATCCAACACCCCCCACGGGATGGATCCAACACCCCCCACAGGATGGATCCAACACCCCCCACGGGATGGATCCAACACCCCCCACGGGATGGATCCAACACCCCCCACGGGATGGATCCAACACCCCCACCACCTCGGTGCCTCCTGCTCCTCAGGTTGTTGATGTGGTGGATCCAGCACCCACCACGACCTTGTGGTTGGTTGGTTGGACACCAGGGAATTAAGACACCTCATGGAGTGGCTGAAAAACCACTCAAACCATCAGTGGGCTCAAAACATTAAAAGTCTGGGACAAAAAAACCAACCAAGGGTGAAGCTGCGGCAAGACACAAACTTTCAGCTCCACCAAGAGCTTCCCAAGAAGCTCTCAAAGCTCTCCAAGATAATGTCACCACAATTTACTTTCCTTCCACCAAAAAGAAGCCCCAGGGATGAAAGGAAAAGCAGAACCACCTGGTTGTGCCCCAACTCTGGAACCCAACACTGGAGCTCAGAGGTTTATTTGCATGGGAAGCGCCGCGGCTGTAAGGAGATCGGGTGGATCAGGTGTTGGTCTCCAAACCAGGAGAATATTTATTACAGGAAAAGCTCCTGGGACACCTTTTGACTTTAAGAACATCTGTGGGCTCAGCAGGAAGGGTCTTCTAGGCATGAGGAGCTAAGCTAAGGCTCCTGAGATCTTGCTCGGTGTCCTCCTGCCTGTCCACCCCACCCTAAGAAGCTTGGAAGAAGCTTAAAACTCATCCAGGGATATTTCCCACCAGCCCAGGTCCATCCAGCCTGGGGCCTTCAACACTTGCAGGGCTGGGATAATCACCTTAAAGATCCCAGAATCATGGAAGTAGGAAAAGAGCTTCAATCTCAAGTCCAACCATCAACCCAACCCCACCACACCAATCAAACCACGTCCCTCAGGTTGGTTTCTTTCAACCTTTCCAGGGATGGTGACTCCACCACTGCCCTGAGCAACCCGGTCCAACACTTGACCACTCTTCCAGTGAAGAAATTCTTCCCCATTTCCACCCTAAACCTCCTCTGAGGCCTGGAGGGGGCTCTGAGCAACCTGATGTAGTTCAGAAAACCAACTTGAGGCCGTTTTCTCCTTGTTCCTCACGAGAAGACACCAAGAACACTCATTGAGTTCTCCTCAGCTGATGACCACACCCCAAGTGGAGCACAGGGCTCTTCCCCAACGCTTTACCCCACGCCACGGGATGCAAAACCCCAAAAATCCCCCCCAGACCCTACTCACCAGCCTGCTCCAGGGCCACCAGCATGGACTGCTCGATGAGGTCTCGCTCGATGAAGCTGCGGAAGTCCTCGGTGTAGATGGTGAGGTCTGGGAGCTGGAAGGTGCAGATGGGCATCTCCAGCAGGGGCTCAGAGCTGCTCCCGTTGCTGGAGACGTGGGAACGGGCCAGGGACACGATGGTGGAGCTGGCGTGGGAGATGCCTCGAGACAAACGTTTTTCTGGGGAGAAAGAGGAGGTGGGAAAAGCCCTGAGTGGTGCACAGAGCCCTTCTGGTTGGATGAGACCTTGAAGATCAGAGAATCAGAGAATGGGCTGGGTTGGAAGGGACCTCAGAGCTCATCAGCTCCAAGCCTTGATCCACTCCCCCCGTGGTTCCCAGCCCATGGCACTGAGTGCCACATCCAGGCTCTTTGGAAATATCTCCAGGGATGGAGAATCCACCCCTTCCCTGGGCAGCCCATTCCAATGGCTGAGCACCCTCTCCAGAAAGAAATCCTTTCCTAATATCCAACCTAAACCTCCCCTGGCAGAGCTTCAGCTCTGCCAGGGGAGGTTTAGGTTGGATATTAGGAAAAAATTCTTTAGTCCGTGCCCTCTTGTCCCACTGATATCAGCCCAACCCCCCCCTGGTGATGAGGTCTCCCCTGAGCCTCCTCTTCTCCAGCTCCCTCAGATCATCACCTCCAAGCCCAGAGCTCAGCCATGGCCCTCAGCACCACATTTCCAGGGCTTCCAAAGCTCTCCAGGGGTGGGAATTCCAGCCCCTCCCTGGTGAGCAGCCTGGGCCAGGCTTTAATGACCCGTTGAGCGATGAAGTTTCCCCCCAATCTCCAATCTAAACCACTCCTGGTGCAACTTGAGGCTTGTTTCTTGGAGAAGAGATCAACCTCCCCTCAGGGAGCTGCAGAAGCACCAGAAAGAAAAAGATGTGGTGGCTCCAGCTCAGTTTTGGGGCACTGACCTTGGACAATCTCATCCTGTCTCTGGAGCGGCGGCCGGCCGGGCCGAGCTGCCTCTTTTTCCAGGGCTTTGTTGCCACGTCCTTCGTTGAAGGAATGGGGGAGGTTTCCAGCATGGACTTGCCTGAGCTGCTCAAAATCACTCAGGGCTGCACTCAGGTCCCAGTTCTTGCCTGGAAGGGGAGGTAGAAATGGTGAGAAAGAAACCCCGGGGGGAAAGAAATCCCAAATGGGTCCCGAAAACATCCAAGCTGAAGGTGGAGAAGTTTGGTTTCTCTCCAGGATTTCTGGAAGAGGCAGGACCACGAAGCCTGAAAATGTGGATTCTGCTGCCCCGTGTGTGCAGAGAACCATCCAGACCTCAGAGGGATCCCCAGACACCTGCAAACCCTGGAGATATTTCCAAAGAGCCTGGATGTGGCACTCAGTGCCATGGGCTGGGAACCAGGGGGGGAGTGGAGCAAGGGTTGGAGCTGATGAGCTCTGAGGTCCCTTCCAACCCACAAGGTCCAAATCTGTCCAATTTTCATTGACTCAAAACATTTTGTGGGTGGGAAGGGACCTCACAAGGTCACCAAGCCCGACCTCCTGCCACCAGCAGGGACACCTCCAGCTTTGGAGCACCCTGGGATGGTGGGAGATGTCCCTGCCCATCAAGGGGGATGGAGCTGGAGGAGCTTTGAGGTTTTTTTCCTCCCCAAAACCACCCCAGATTTTCTGAACTACATCAGGTTGCTCAGAGCCCTCTCCAGCCTGACCAGGAAAGGTTCTCCAGGCACCTCTCTGGGAAAAGGGTCCCAGCTTCAGCACAAGGAATTCCTCTCTTGGACACACTCCAAGATTTTTGCCAGGAAATTAATATTTTTTTTTGGGCTGACAAATGAAGAGGAGCAAGGTCACCACCATAAGCAAAGCCAGGAGCCCCCAGGTCCCTCTCCCCAAACCCCATGGGGGGTAACCCCTGAATTTGGGACCTGATCCTGCAGTTCCTGCCCATCAAGAGGGGTGGAACTGGAGGAGCTTTGAGGGTTTTTTCCCCCCAAACCACCCCAGATTTTCTGAACTACATCAGGTTGCTCAGAGCCCTCTCCAGCCTGACCAGGAAAGGTTCTCCAGGCACCTCTCTGGGAAAAGGGTCCCAACTTCAGCACAAGGAATTCCTTCCTTGGACACACTCCAAGATTTTTGCCAGGAAATTAATTTTTTTTGGGCTGAGAAATGAAGAGGAGCAAGGTCACCACCATAAGCAAAGCCAGGAGCCCCCAGGTCCCTCTCCCCCCACACCCCATGGGGGGTAACCCCTGAATTTGGGACCTGATCCTACAGTTCCTGCCCATCAAGGGGGGTGGAACTGGAGGAGCTTTGAGGTTTTTTTCCCCCCAAAACCACCCCAAATTTTCTGAACTACATCAGGTTGCTCAGAGCCCTCTCCAGCCTGACCAGGAAAGGTTCTCCAGGCACCTCTCTGGGAAAAGTGTCCCAACTTCAGCACAAGGAATTCCTCTCTTGGACACACTCCAAGACAGATTTTTGCCAGGAAATTAATTTTTTTTTGACTGAGAAATGAAGAGGAACAAGGTCACCACCATAAGCAAAGCCAGGAGCCCCCAGGTCCCTCTCCCCTCACCCCATGGGGGGTAACCCCTGAATTTGGGACCTGATCCTACAGTCCCTGCCCATCAAGGGGGGTGGAACTGGAGGAGCTTTGAGGGTTTTTTCCCCCAAAACCACCCCAAATTTTCTGAACTACATCAGGTTGCTCAGAGCCCTCTCCAGCCTGACCAGGAAAGGTTCTCCAGGCACCTCTCTGGGAAAAGGGTCCCAACTTCAGCACAAGGAATTCCTTCCTTGGACACACTCCAAGACAGATTTTTGCCAGGAAATTAATTTTTTTTTGGGCTGACAAATGAAGAGGAGCAAGGTCACCACCATAAGCAAAGCCAGGAGCCCCCAGGTCCCTCTCCCCCCACCCCATGGGGGGTAACCCCTGAATTTGGGACCTGATCCTGCAGTTCCTGCCCATCAAGGGGGGTGGAACTGGAGGAGCTTTGAGGTTTTTTTCCCCCCAAACCACCCCAGATTTTCTGAACTACATCAGGTTGCTCAGAGCCCTCTCCAGTCTGACCAGGAAAGGTTCTCCAGGCACCTCTCTGGGAAAAGTGTCCCAACTTCAGCACAAGGAATTCCTCTCTTGGACACACTCCAAGATTTTTGCCAGGAAATTAATTTTTTTTGGGCTGAGAAATGAAGAGGAACAAGGTCACCACCACAAGCAAAGCCAGGAGCCCCCAGGTCCCTCTCCCCAAACCCCATGGGGGGTAACCCCTGAATTTGGGACCTGATCCTTCAGAATTTGGCTTCTTCAACCTCCATTCAGGGTTTAAGAGGTGGTCACCTGATTCTTTTTTGAGCTGGCACCCCCCAAAAAAAAAAAAAAAAGAAAAAAGGGGACCAGTGGTGGCTTCCACAAAGCTCATTGTTGGCTTGATAAATTATTCAGCAAATAATCTGGAATTTGGGGGAGTTGAGGAAGGAGTTTCCTCTCCTTTTAGCCCTACCCAGCAAGCTGCAAGGACAAGAACAGATATCAGTGAGCTGAAATCTTCCAAACCTGCAAGAAACTGGGGGGGGAGAAAAAAATTAAACTGGGGGTAAACTGAGATTCTTTTATTTGATGACCACAACAACCACTGCAGGAAGAAAACCAACTTGAAACAGAGGAGCTCCCCTGCAGGAGAGACCCAAAACCCACCAATTGTTTTTATTGCTGTGGCACAAAGAAGTCATTATTCTAATTCCCAGAAGGAATCACACTTGGGAAGGAGCACAAGTCCTTCAGAATCCTTGGAGAGCTGTAATTTGCAGCATTTAATGACCAACTCCCAGTGGAAAGTTATTTGAAGCTTTCCCTTTCCAGCTGGTTCTTCCTGGGAAGGGCTTTGTTTTGGTTTTTTGCAATGAAATCCTCAATCAGTCTGGAGGAATGACCCCCAAAAATGTCATTTTTCCCCAAGAAATCAGCCCTGGAGTTTGGAGGAATCTCTGCTTGAATCTCCTCCAGATTTCCTCTCAGAGTTTCAGAACAGAAATCCCACCACCAGGGGAGGTCATGGCACCTCCAACCTGGCAATTTCTGGTGCTGGAATTCCCAAAAAAAACCCCTTTCCCAAAGCAGAACCAGATGGACCAGGAAGAGGAGGGTTTTCCCTGGATAATTACCCCTCTGGTGCTCACAGCCCTCACCTAGAGCTGTTCCTTCAAGCATTTTGGAAAGCAGCATTGCTCTAATTGCCACAAAACACCCCCCCAAAAAATAAAATAAAAAATAAAATAAAATAAAATAAAATATAAAATAAAATAAAATATAAAATAAAATAAAATAAAATATAAAATAAAATAAAAAATAAAATAAAATAAAAAATAAAATAAAAAAGAAAATAAAATAAAAAAGAAAATAAAATAAAAAATAAAATAAAATAAAAAATAAAATAAAATAAAAAATAAAATAAAATAAAAAATAAAATAAAATAAAAAATAAAATAAAATAAAAAATAAAATAAAATAAAAAAATAAAAAATAAAATAAAATAAAAAATAAAATAAAATAAAAAAAATATAAAATAAAATAAAAAAAATATAAAATAAAATAAAAAAAATATAAAATAAAATAAAAAAAATATAAAATAAAAAAAATATAAAATAAAATAAATATAAAATAAAATGAATATAAAATAAAATAAAAATAAAGTAAAATAAAATAAAATAAAATAAAATAAAATAAAATAAAATAAAATAAAATAAAAATAAAATAAAAATAAAATAAAATTAAATAAAATTAAATTCCTGGAGTTCTGCTGTGAGGCTGCAGGAAAAAGGGTGATGAGGAACTTTGCTTGATGCCTTCTCCTTCCCAGAGCTGGAAATTCCATCACACCAGAAGAAACCAGGGCAGAAATTCCCCAACCACCAACCCTGGGAACTCAGCCAGCACCTCCCCAACCCCTTCTTTTATCTCTGGGTTTTATTTATTTCTTTTTTCCAGTCCTGGGAACCCCTTTTTCACCCTAATTTGGATTTACCTTCCAGCAGGTCCCTGGCCAGCCCTGGCTCTGCCCCCGTTGAGCGAACAAAATCCGAGAGGACGATGTCCATGCCGAGGTCCTGGGCTCATGGATCCCTCCTGGAGGTTCTGGATGGGGGGTTCAGAACTTCCCCATCAATCTGGGAACAAGAGGATGGGCTCAGAAACTCTAAAATCATTAATTCAGCCAATTAATCCCAAGCAGGCAGAAGATTTGCTGGCAGGCGTTAAAAAAAACCCAAAAAAAACCCAAAAAAACCCCAAAAAAACCCCAAAAAAAACCCAAAAAAACCCCAAAAAAACCCCAAAAAAACCCCCAAAAAAAACCCAAAAAAAAACCCAAAAAAAACCCAAAAAAACCCCAAAAAAAACCCAAAAAAAACCCAAAAAAAAACCCAAAAAAAAACCCAAAAAAAAACCCAAAAAAAAACCCCCAAAAAAACCCCAAAAAAACCCAAAAAAAACCCCAAAAAAAACCCCCAAAAAAACCCCAAAAAAAACCCAAAAAAAACCCAAAAAAAAAACCCAAAAAAAAACCCAAAAAAACCCCAAAAAAAAACCCAAAAAAAACCCAAAAAAAAACCCCCAAAAAAACCCCAAAAAAAACCCAAAAAAACCCCAAAAAAAAACCCAAAAAAAAACCCAAAAAAACCCCCAAAAAAACCCCCAAAAAAACCCAAAAAAAACCCAAAAAAAACCCCAAAAAAAACCCAAAAAAACCCCAAAAAAAACCCAAAAAAACCCAAAAAAAAAAGGGGAAAAGAAGCCCCCTCGCCCCCAAAATTAAATTTGTTTTGGGGGTGGGTGAGGAATTAAGTGGGAAATCACCCATTTTGCCATTTTTCTCCCCGTGTTGGAATGGATCTCAATGGAAAGGATGAGGAAGGAGTTGGGGAAATGAAGGGGAAAAAATGAAATTCTAAGTTTGGAGGTGGTGGAGCTCAGGTTCTGGCAGCCCCAAGGAAAGGAAAACTAAAAAAAAAAAAACCCCAAACCAAACCAAAATTGCCAAAAAACTACAATAAAAACACCCAGAAAAACTCCCACAACAAAATACCCCCCCAAAATTCCACTTTTTGCAGAATAAATAAATGCACCAGCACTGGAGCTCCTCCCCTGAAGGGAGCAAAAACCCCCTGAGAGGTTTGTTTGGGTTTTTTTTTAAGAAAAATGTGATGTTTTAGCAGGATTTTGGGGTCAGGAAGGGGTGTGCTCCCCAACTCCTGAATTTCTGCATTCCTCAGGGCAGGCCCAGAGCAGCACCTAAAAACTTGCAGCAGGTTTTTTTTTTTTTGTTTGTTTGTTATTTTATTTTATTTTATTTTATTTTATTTTATTTTATTTTATTTATTTTATTTATTTTTTTTTTTTGACACAATCATCATGAAAAATTTGAGAGGAGAAATGTCCAAGGAAAAAAGGTTTCACCTGAAAAATTGGGATTTGAAGAAGAAAAAAAAAAAAAAAAGGTGGGGAAAAAAATTCAAGCAGGTGCTGGAGGAAGGAGAGAAAATTCCAGGATGGGGAAAAGGAACAAAACTGCTGAAAAATGTTTCTTTTTGGGGCAAAACCCTCCTGGTAGCCTGGATTTATTTTTAAAGATGGGGGAAAAACTCTCTGAGAGCACCCAACTTGCAAAAAGTTCAAGATCCTTGCTTTTAATCTGGAATTTCCTGGGTTTGGTGGTTAAATCCCACTCTTCTTCCCATCCTCACCACTCAGGAAAAAAAAAAAAAAAGAGAAAAATAAAAACTGAGAGAATTTCTTTCTGGTGGGTTTGGTATGCAGGAAAAAAAAAAAAAAAAAAAAAAAAAAAAAGATTATTTTGTGTAAATAGGGAGTTTTCAGCCCACCCCCACTGCCTGCTGGGGTTTGCAAACTCCTGAGTGGTGAAAAATGTCCAAAAAAAAAGAATCCAGCTGAAAAATTCAAGGCTCAAGGAGCTGGTGCTGAAGGCACAGGGGGAGGTTTGAGTGCTGGGCTTGGCCCCTCTCCCTCTCCTGGGAGTTATTTCTCCTTTTTTTTCCTGTTCTGCTCCCCCTCTTCTTTGCTTCTAGGGAGGGAGCTTGGAATTTGCTGAAAATCAGGTATTTAGGACCAAAAAAAAAACCCCAAACAAACAGCAGTTCTCATGCTCTTTGATTATTTGCAGATGAAGGAACTCAAGTGGGAAAAGAAAGAAATAATCAAAACCAAGCCCTGATTTCCTGCTCCCTCCTCACCACCCCAAACTTGGCAGTGCCCAAAACTGCAGGAATGTCCCCCAAAATCAAAAAAAATGGGATTTAAAGGAAAAAAAACCATCCCTGAACTCAATCCCACTCAACCTCTTGTGATAAGGTTCCATCATCTCCTTCCCATTTTTTTTTTTTTGGCAAAAATGGGGTTTTTCTGGCTGCTTTTTGGCCCTAAGAGCACCCTGCAGCCCAAATTACACCCTTAGTAAACCCTTTGTAAAGTTATTTTTTTTTTTCTGGGCAACCCTGAAGGCAACAAACCCAGAATGGGTTCAAAAAAACTGATTTAAGGCCTTCCTGGGAGGAGCTGTCACCCTGCTGAGGCTTCAAAATATCAAGGAAAAAGCAGAATTGCTCCCCAAAAATGATCCAAATGAACCCAAAACAAAAAAAACCAGAAAAAAAATCCCCTTGTATTTACAAAATGCCACCAGAGCTGCTTGGGATTCTAGAGGATTTCCCTCTTTGCTTGAATTAAGGGGTTTTTTCCCCCAAAAAAATTTGCATAAAGGACCCAAAATAACTGCTGGGGGAAGATGAGTGTTTTCTGCACAGAGAAAAATAAAAAAATAACCCAGGATTTCTGTTTGAACAACAGTGAGAGACACAATCACCCATTGTGCTCTGCAGAGATGTTTGTGGGGACAAAGCCTTGGGGGGGGGAGAGGGGGTGGTGTTTACCCCCAGCAGATTTTGGGGGAAAATACTGGAAAAAATAGAATCTCACTTCTGGACAGAAAAAAAAAAAAAAGGACAAGACTCCAATGGAACTGAAAAACCTCCTTAGGCACAAACCTGGATTCCTTTTCCAAGCTGGAAAAGCTTTAACTGGGTTGGGTTTCACCAGGATGGGCTCAAAAGAGACTTGCAATGAATAAAATTAATTTTTTTATGAAATAAATTTTTATGAATAAAATTAATTCTCCACCTGAAGCTGGGCTGGAGCTGGAAAACCCAAAAGGATTAAAATCCAAAAGGTTAAAGCAAGAGGAGCAACATTTCCCCCTGACACCACCTCCCAGGGCAGCTTTTCCCCTCCTGAAACCCTTCCCTTTCCAAGCTTTAATTTTTTCTTTTCAACCTTTCCAAGCTTTAATTTTCTTTTCCATTTGATTTTCCACCCCACAAAAAGCCCCAAAACTCAACCCTTGCCCCCACAGAAGCTTCGTGGAGCAACTCCAAGCTGCAAGGAGCCCTGCTCCTTACTCCAGGGGAAAAAAATAAAATTAAAAAAAAAAAATATTCAGGAATTTTACACAGCTCAGCTCCAAAGGAGGTGCTGGAGGGGAATTTTCTTGGCTTTCTCCCTCCCAGTTCCCAGCCCTGACCTGATACTGGTTACCTAAACACAGCACTGGGATTAGCAACCTGCCCTAATACCTCCCTGCCAGGCACTGAGCTCCAGCCAAGGACCTGGGCCTGGTGGGCAAAGAACCTCCTGGCTCCAAAACAATGGGAAAAAAAAAAATCCAAGGTCTCCAAGTCCTTCAGGTTCCAGGAAAAGTGGGATATTTGCAAAGAAAAGCTGGAGGGCAGGTGCTGGAGGGGGATGATTTGGGTGGAAGGGATCTCTGAAGGGTGTGGAGGCCAAAGCCCTCCTGAAAAATCAGCCCCAAGGGGTGAGGAGGGGAGGGGAAGTTCCTAAACCTGAGGATTTCCCCTCTCAGCTGCTCTGAAACACAGATTTTCCCCTCAGCTGCTCCCAAAGTTTGGGTTGGAGATCCCAGCAGCAGAGGATGAAACCTCCAAGATGTTGAAAACCCCCCCAAAAAAAAAAAAAAAAAAAATCCCCAGCACCAGGGCCTTGGCTCCATCCCAGGCTCCCCCCACCCTTTCCCATTGGTGATTCCTCAATTCCCCTTTTGGGGGGGAATAAATCCCAAAGCTCAGGTTTCTGGTTCAAAAACCAAACCAAAGCAAAAAGATTCTGAAGGCAAAAAAACCCCAGGAAGGGGTAAGGGATGAGGTGAGGAACCATCGTTGCCTCTTGCCCTGGTTTAGCCAATGCTAAAAATAAATTCCCTTTTTTTTTTTTTAATTTTTTTTTTTTGCAAGGAAGTGCAGTTTGAGACAATTTCACCTGCTCCAATCAGGTTGCTGCTATTTCCAGCAGAAGAAAAGAGCTCAGCACCCACTGCCCTCCCAAGGGGGGAGCAGGGACTCACCAGAAAGGGGGCAGAAAACTCAACCAAGAGAAATCCCAGCACTAAAAGCTTTGGGTGGGTCCAATCTTCCTCCTCAGCAGGGCTTGGCACACTCAAAACTCTTCACAAGGAGTTAAAACACCCAATTTCCCCACCAAAAAAACCCCCACAGTCCCTCTCCCCAAAGTTCACAACCAATTTTCTTTTCCTTCAACACCTGCTCCTTTTTTTCCTCTTCCTTTTCCACCTCCTCCAAGAGCAGTTTCTGCCCCCCTGAAACTCTCAATCAGATCCACGAAGGTTTTTTTGTTTTTTTTAAACTACTAAACCCTCTGAAAAAAAGAAAAAGGGTTTAAATTCCAGCCTCCCACCCCCTTCTCCTCCCACCCCACACTTTCCAAAGGTTTCCAGGGCCAGGTGGGCTCCACCTGAAGGGACCCAAACTGGAGATTCCACCGAGGGGTTGGGTCAGGAGGATGAAATCTGAGCCGGGAGGTGGAGATTCCAACTCCTGAGCTTGGGTTTGCTTTGGCCTTGGGGGATTTCTGCTCCTCATCCCCTCCCCACGGAGCAGGGGAACCGAATCATCCCACTGGGAGAGCAGCAGGGCAGCCAACACCCTCTGGATCCTGGATCCCAGCACCCTCTGGATCCTCACAACCTCCTGGATTCCATCACCTGGATCCTCAGCACCTCCTGGATCCTCACAACCCCCTGGATCTCTCCCCCTCCTGGATCCTCACAACCTCCTGGATCCCAGCACTTGGATCTTCACAACCTCCTGGATCTCTCCACCTCCTGGATCCCATCATTTGGATCCTCACCACCTTCTGGATCCCAGCACCCTCTGGATCCTCACAACCTCCTGAATCCCAGAACCTGGATCCTCACAACCTCCTGGATCCCAGCACTTGGATCTTCACAACCTCCTGGATCTCTCCACACCATGGATCTTCACAACCTCCTAGATCCTCACAACCCCCTGGATCCCATCACCTCCTGGATCTCTCCAGACCATGGATCCCAGCACCTTCTGGATCCTCACAGCCTCCTGGATCCCATCACCTCCTGGGTCTTCACAACCTCCTAGATCCTCTCAACCCCCTGGATCTCTCCAGCCCATGGATCCCAGCACCTCCTGGATCCCATCACCCCCTGGATCCCATCACCCCCTGGATCCCATGACCTCCTGGATCTCTCCAGCCCCTGGATCCTCCCCACCCCTCTCTCCGTTCTTCCCTCGCTGCCCGAGCTCTTTCCCACCCTTCAGGGAGGGATCCTCGGAGCCCTCGGAGCCCGTGAGTCACCGCCGGGCTCCCCGCCTACGAGGAGCTCACACGGAGCCCCACGGCCAGCGCGGCAAAGCTGTCACGAGCCGGCTGACAAACTCCCTTTTTTTCTCCCCAAATTCCGCCTCCTGGGACCCGGGGAGGGGGGGGGGGGGGGCATTAAAACTCGGGCTCACCCGCCCCCCCTTGCCCCGGCCACCCCCCCTACCACCGCCTTCCAGGGCCTGAGGCAGCTGCGAGTCCCCGGGAACCCAAGCGGAGCCCGCGGCCGCCCCCTGAGGCAGCGCCCGTGACCCCCGCGGCCGCCGCCGCCTCAGGCCCGGCCCTACGGAAAACTTTTCTGAGGTAAATCCCGAGCGCTCCCTGGGAGAACCGAGCGGCCGTTACCTGCGCGGGGCTCCATGGCGCTCCGGAGCGGAGCGGACACGGCCGAGGCCGCGCTCCCGGCGGGGCGGGGGTTGGGATGGGCCCGATCCGTCCGGAACGCCCCGCACCCCGCACCGCCCCGTTCCCGCCCGGAACGCTTTGGAGGGCGCACGCGGCCTTACGACCCCACCCCCGCCCCCGCCCCCAGGTTAGGAACAGCCAATGGCAGAGAGGAGAAAGAATAATCCCCGCCCCCTCGGGTGGAGCCGGCCAATGGCAGAGCGGAGGAGGATAAGCCACGCCCACTCCTCGACGGCGGCTGCGCGCGGTCGGGGCGGGAACAGCGCCACCTAGCGGCGGGACGGGGCCTGAACCCCAGAGCGGGGGCTGAGCCCCTCCCAGGGGGCCTGGACCCCCCAAAATGGGGGATGAACCCCGAAAAATGGGGTCTGTGTGGGGTGAGCCCCCCAAATGTGGGGCCTGAACCCCCAGAGTGGGTGCTGAGGCCCTCCCAGGGGGTCTGAACCCCCCAAAATGGGATCTGAACCCCCCAGTGTGGGGTCTGTGTGGGGCGGGACCCCCAAACGTGGGGCCTGAACCCCCAGAGTGGGGCCTGAACCCCTCAATATGGGATCTGTGTGGGGCTGGACCCCAAGTGTGGGGCCTGAACCCCCCAATATGGGGACTGAACCCCTCAATATGGGATCTGTGTGGGGTGGGACCCCTCGATATGGGTCCTGAACCCCTCAATGTGGGGTCTCTGTGGGGCTGGACCCCAAGTGTGGGGCCTGAGCCCCCCAATATGGGGCCTGAACCCCTCAATATGGGGTCTGTGTGGGGTCTGGACCCCCAAATGTGGGGCCTGAACCCCCAGAGTGGGTCCTGAACCCCTCAATATGGGGCGGGACCCCTCGATATGGGGTCTGTGTGGGGCTGGACCCCCAAATGTGGGGCCTGAACCCCCCAGTATGGGTCCTGAACCCCTCAATGTGGGGTCTCTGTGGGGCTGGACCCCCAAATGTGGGGCCTGAACCCCCAGAGTGGGTCCTGGACCCCTAATATGGGGTCTGTGTGGGGCTGGACCCCCAAATGTGGGGCCTGAAACCCCAGAGTGGATCCTGAACCCCTCAATATGGGGCGGGACCCCTCGATATGGGGTCTGGACCCCAAATGTGGGGCCGGGGAGGCCCAAAGCCCATGGGGGGCGGTTTTGGGGAGGTTTTGGGGCGGTTTGGGGGTGTTTTGGGGCGGTTTGGGGGCGGTTTGGGGCGGTTTGGGGGCGGTTTGGGGGTGTTTTGGGGCAGTTTGGGGCGGGCTCGGGGCCGCAGCTGATTCCTCCACCTCTCAATCGCCGCTTTTGTTCCCCGGCCCCGTGTTTATCCCGGGAACAAAAGGAGCGTTTGTGGGGTCAAGAAAAGCCCCAAACGCAGGAACGTTCCGTGCTGGGGGGTGTTTGGGGTTTGAATTCTTATGATTTCCCTCTATTTATTATTATTTTTTCCCTCTTTTTTTCCTCCAGCTGCCTCAGAAGCCAAAACGTTGCCACCACCCCCCAAAGCTCCCGATTTGAGGGGGATTTGGGGCTCCTCCTCTTCCCTCAGAGGGGTTTTATTGAAATAAAATCTTTCCTCTTTTAGTGGTTTTTAGTTTTAAAGCATTTTTGCAGCCTTTTTGCTCAATTCAGCCCTCGCTGAGGGGATTCAGGAGGCCTCTGCACTTCACAAAGCAGGGAAATATAAATAAGTTTCCTCCCCTCCCCAAAAAAATTATAAGAAAAAATAAAGAGCATCAGATCCAGGAGGGAAATCCAGAAAAAAAAAGGGAAATATTTTTGTTTTTAAGTCCTGTTTTCACTCACATTGAGTTGTGCAGCTGGGTTGTGGGAGGGGAGCTGGGAAGGGGGAGCTTCCAAAACTGAGTCCCTCTTCTTTCCTAACAAGAGATAATTTAGGGAATAAAAACCCAACCCCATCCCTCCTCACTCCAAACCTTGCTCCTCACTCCAATCCAAGAGGAAAACAACCCAAATTTTTTTGGCTTCACAAGGAAACCCTTTAAGGATGGAAGTTCATCCATCCAAGAAGCACTTATTTCTATTTATTTAGTTATTTATGTGCCTTTCCTTCCCTTTTTCCTCCCATTTTCCTTCCACTTTCCTTTCCATTTTCCTTCCCTTTTCCTTTTTATTTTCATTTTTCCTTTCCTTTTCCCTTTTCCTTCCCTTTCATTTCCTTTTCCCTTTTCCCTTTTCCCTTTTCCCTTTTCCCTTTTCCCTTTTCCCTTTTCCCTTTTCCCTTTTCCCTTTTCCTTTCCTTTCCTTTCCTTTCCTTTCCTTTCCTTTCCTTTCCTTTCCTTTCCTTTCCTTTCCTTTCCTTTCCTTTTCATTCCTTTTCCTTCCATTTTCCTTTCCTTTTTCTTTTTTTTCTTTTCCTTTTTCCTTTCCCTTTTTTTCCTTCTCCTTCCCTTTTCCTTTTCCTTTTTCCTTTTCTTTTTTCCTTTCCTTTTTCTTTTTTTCTTTTTTCCTTTCCTTTTTCTTTTTTTCTTTTCTTTTCTTTTCTTTTCTTTTCTTTTCTTTTCTTTTCTTTTCTTTTCTTTTCTTTTCTTTTCTTTTCTTTTCTTTTCTTTTCTTTTCTTTTCTTTTCTTTTCCTTTTTTCCTTTCCTTTTTTCTTTTCCTTTTTTCCTTTCTTTTTTTCCTTTCCTTTTTTCCTTTCCTTTTCTTTTTTCCTTTTCTTTTTTCCTTTTCTTTTTTCCTTTCCTTTTTTCCTTTCCTTTTTTCCTTTCCTTTTCTTTTTTCCTTTCCTTTTTTCTTTTCCTTTTTTCCTTTCCTTTTTTCCTTTCCTTTTTTCCTTTCCTTTTTTCCTTTCCTTTTTTCCTTTCCTTTTTTCCTTTCCTTTCCTTTCCTTTCCTTTCCTTTCCTTTCCTTTCCTTTCCTTTCCTTTCCTTTCCTTTCCTTTCCTTTCCTTTCCTTTCCTTTCCTTTCCTTTCCTTTTCTCTTTTTCCTTCCTTTTTTCCTTTTTCCTTTCCTTTTTCCTTTCCTTTTTCCTTTCCTTTCTCCTTTCCTTCCCCCCCCTCCTGAACCCACAGGCCTCAGAGCAGGGAAATAATATTGAAAATGTCATCCAAGCAGAGCTTAAGCTCCCAGGAAAAGGGGAGTTGGATAATTGGAAGTGAAAGGTGGGATTTAGCCACTTATCCCTCCCCCTATAAATAGCTCCCAGGCTGTTCCCTGCAGCCCCTTTTTAGCTCCAGCCCTCTCAGAACAGGAGATAATCCCCAGCAACAAGATCCCCCTGATCCCAGATTATTATTATTATTATTATTATTATTATTATTATTATTATTATTATTATTATTATTATTATTATTTGGGTCCAGATTTTTTCCCCCAGATTTTTTTTTTTTCATTTGGGTCCAGATTTTTTCCCCCAGATTTTTTTTTTTTTTTCATTTGGGCTCCAGATTTTTTTCCCCACTTTTTTTTTTTATTTTTTTTTTAAAGTGTGTCCCAGAATCTTTTTTTTCTCTCCTGAATCCCACGGATTCTTCGTGGCACAGGGGGGGGAGGCACCTCAGCCCACGTCCCTCCAAAAATCTCTGGAATTGGTGTTTTCCAAACCTCTGTGCCCTGAAGGAGGAGAATTCCCTCTCCCGAGGCGCCCTCTGCCTGAGCGCTGCTGGAAATTCATCTAAATTTAAATCACTTCTAAAAAAAAAAAGCTCCACTGAGCTTTTTTTTTGTGGTTTAGCCCCACAACTTGGAGCTATTTATGTTGATTTCCTTGGATTTTGGGGCTTTTAATGATTTTAACGGATTTTGGGGCTTTTCCCAACGCTTTTCAGAGTTGGTTTGGGTTCGTTGTGGGTTTGTTGTTTTTTTTTTTCCTAAAAGGGAACAAATGAAAACGTTTTACTACACAAAAGAGGCTCTGGCAAAGCAAACGTTTCCCATTTCTCACCTCGGATGTTTGGGCTGTTTCCCCGTTAAAAACAGAAGCACAATCGTGCCCAGAAAAAAACCTGCAAAAAAAAATTGTGTTTACAATTCATGTCTCCAGGGCTTCCTTCCCTTTCCTATCCATTTTTTTCCCCATTTTGATCCCATCTTACTTCTTTTCTTAGCAGTCAGTTTTATGAGGATATATAATTATTTTTTCCATCTTTTTGTATTAAAAAGTTTTGGGGTTTTGTTAATTTTTTAAAATAACATCAGTTTGCTCTTCAGCTTCTGATTTTTTTTTTTCTTTTTGCAATGCTAAAGAATTTCCTGCTGCAGAAGTGGCTGGGTAGATAAAACACCTTTTGTTTTACAGTGCAGTTCTGAGGGAGGCAAAACAGAACTAAAAAAAAAAAAATAGCAACAGGGCCAAATATAGAAACACCACCAAAATCTCTGTGAGGTGCAGGATTATTGAGCAACTGCAAAAAGATCTCACCCAACAAACTGCCTATATATTTAAAGAAAAATTTTTAGGAAAATTCTTACTGCCAAGATTCACAAAGAGCTTTTTATTTTGCATCAACACCTCCTCACCATTTTCTGACACCCCCAAAACCTCCCAACTGCTGTGGGGCTTTTGGAAGACATTATTACCATATTTTTTTGGTTTGATTTTTGGAAGCCAAGCTTGCATGGAGCTTCCTCCAAACCCTACCCAGGTGAATAAATATACAGGGTTTTGTTTTTTGTGTGTGTTTTCTGTCCACACCTAAACATTGTCCTCTCTTTCACCTCACCCAGCCTTAAACCTCCCAGAACTGGGTTTCACCTTCCTTACATCAGTGAGGGATTCCTGGTGAGAAAGAACTGCCCTGGTTAACTTACTATGCACGGCCCTGAAACGTTTTGGGTTTACCTTCTGTTTGCTGGGAAAAAATAAAAAAGACAGGGAGGGTGCTGGGAAGAGGGAGCAGAGGGGAGTGACAGTGTGGGGAGAGGCAGTGAGGGCAGAGAACCCCCCCTGATCCCCTCAGACCCCCCCATAACCCCTCAGACCCCCCCTGATCCCCTCAGACCCCCTCTTATCCCCTCAGACCCCCTATATCTCTTCAGTCCCCCCCATATCCCCTCAGACCCCCCCTATCCCTTCAGACCCCCCCATATCCCCTCAGACCCCCCTGACCCCCTCAGTCCCCCCCATATCCCCTCAGACCCCTCTGATCCCCTCAGTCACCCTCAGATCCCCTCAAGCCCCCTTCATCCCCCCCCCTCCAACTCCAACAAACCCCAACTCAAGACACCCCAAAGGGCTTGGGAATCGCGGGAGAACAGGGGCTGGGATCTGGTACCGGGAGGGACGAGAGGACGAGGGGCGGAGAGGCTGAGGGGATGGGATGAGGGGATGGATGAGGGGAGGAGAGGCTGAGGGGATGAGGGGACGAGGGGCGGAGAGCGGGAAGGGGGAGCGGGGACCGGCCGTGCCGCGGGGCATGCTGGGAGTTGTAGTCCACCAGGAGCAGGACTGAACGCGCAGGAGCAGGCGCTGGACTACAACTCCCAGGAGAGCCGCGGGGGGAAGGAGGCGAAGGGAGCCGAACGCAGCGGGGCCGAGCGGAGCCGAAGCGATCGCAGCCAAGATGAACGCGGTGCTGGCTGTCAAACAATACGTGTCCAAAATGATCGAGGACAGCGGGCCGGGCATGAAGGTGCTGCTGATGGACCGGGAGACGGTGAGCGATGGGGCCGGGACGGTCTTGAGGGAGCGCTGCAAAGGTTGCGAGGCCCCGAGACGGTGCCCGGGGCCGCGGGGTGGTGATGGGCGCTGCTGCCTCCCGCCCGCAGACCGGGATCGTCAGCATGGTGTACACACAGTCCGAGATCCTGCAGAAGGAGGTGTACCTCTTCGAGCGCCTCGACTCTCCCAACAGGGAGGCCATGAAGCACCTGAAGGCCATTTGCTTCCTGAGACCCACCAAGGTAGAGCAACCCCCCCCCCCCCCCCCCAGCTCCCCTCCCTCAAACTCCTCAGATCTCCTCTGACCCCCTCAGAGCCCTTCAGGCACCCTCAGACCCCTTCTGATCCCCTCAGACCCTCTCAGGCCCACTCAGATTCCATCAGGCCCCCTCAACCCCCCTCAGATCCCCTCAAACTCCATCAGATCCCCTCAGATCCCCTCAACCCCCCTCAGATTCCATCAGATCCCCTCAGATCCCCTCAACCGCCCTCAAACTCCATCAGATCCCCTCAGATCCCCTCAGCCCCCCTCAAACTCCATCAAACCCCCTCAGATCCCCTCAACCCCTTCTGAGATCCCCTCAACCCCCCTCAAACTCCATCAAATCTCCTCAGATCCCCTCAAACTCCATCAAACCCCCTCAGATCACCTCAAACTCTATCCACTGCATGCTCTGTAGGTCAGGACAAAGGATGAGCAGGGGGCACGAGTCACTCCAGTCCCTTTTTCTTCAACATTTGGTTCAAACTTCCTCTCCCTGGTGCTGTTTTCATCCAGGAGAATGTGGAGTTCCTGATCCAGGAGCTGCGGAGGCCAAAGTACAGCATTTATTTCATTTGTAAGTATTTTTCCTTAAGTCAGAAAATGCAGATAGGAGATGCTGTGACTGCTCCCACTGAGAGGATTTTACTGCAATCCTGAGGATCTGTGACTTCTGAGCTTTTCTGCTCTTTAGGTCACCAAATTATTTTAGGAAAGGGTGCATAGGTACCAGAGAAAATAATAATTAAACCAAAGCAACTCGTGAGAGGGCATTCCAAAGCAACACCACTTATGGTTATGGCTCATCCCTGGAAATCTGGGGGGGGTTTTAAAGCTTTATAAATGTGAAAGAAATACCATGCTGGTGGTGAAGTGCCAAGGAAGGAAAGCTGAGGGGCACAGGATGAGAGACTGCTCCAGATAGTGAATAATTTAGAGCCCAGGCTAAGATTAGATTTTATATCCCAGTGTTTGAACCTGCTGCATGGCATCTCCTCACACCTGGCATGGGGGTTTTTTGTTTTGTTTTCTTTTTTTTTTTACCACAGAATATTCATCACAAGTGGAGGTGTTTTGGCTGGGGGAGGTTGTGGGAAGGGAAGTGTCTGGATGTCATGGTGTGGAAGTGACTCTAGGTGTCATTGCTGCTCTCTGGGGATGTCACAGATCTGGGAAACACCGAGGGGGCTGTCAGGCTGCTCAACCTTTTCCTATTCCTTGGTTTTTTGGAAATCCACAGCCTGGATGTGAAGTGCTGGGACAGCCAGGGCTGCTCCCACAGGGCATTGCACCCATCCTTGGCCCTCCCTGTGCTGGAGGAGGCAGAAAGCTGGGCAGGGGATGAGCTGAGAGCTGTACTTGTGAGGTGATGCCTCAATGATGGTGTCTGCAGGGGTTTTGGTCAAGGGATTCTGACCCAAAATGGGCTCTGGGGAAATTCCTGGTTGTGCTGCTGCCTCGCTGTGTCTCTCACAGAGCCCAACTCTTCCTTGGCTGTTGTTTCCTTTTAGATTTCAGTAATGTGATCAGTAAGAGTGATGTCAAGGCGCTGGCTGAGGCTGACGAGCAGGAAGTTGTGGCTGAAGTTCAGGTGAATTTTGTGTCTTTTGTGTGTTTTTCTCCACACATTTTTCTCCTCATCCAAAAAGCACCAGCGGAGTCAAGGCGTGAGTCAAGCTCAGGTGGGGCAGTGGGAGGACTCTGGGAGGATCTGGGATGGAGGAAAAGATGACTGGAAAGGGGGGATTAAAAAAGGCAAAGAAGGAAAAACTCCTGGCTCCCCTTTTTCCCTGCCCCTCAGTGTCAGAACCGTGGCTGGTTCCATTTTTTGGGTCACTCCGGGGCAGCTGTGGTGGGGACAGGGATTGGCAGGGGGATCCTCAGCACGAGTGGAGGAGGTGGAGAGGTTGAGCCTGGAGGAAGGAGAAAGCATCAAGGAATCTGTGTCAGGATCTTGGTGGGTGCTGCTTGGGTTGGGAAGAGCCTGAGCTGTGGTTGCTTTCCCTCCCTGGCAGGAGTTCTACGGCGATTACATCGCGGTGAACCCACACGTGTTTTCACTCAACCTCTTGGGCTGCTGCCAGGTATGAAAAGAATAACAATAAAATAAATTAATTAAAAAAAAAAAGGCTCTCCAAGGCCTCGTTTGATGGGGAAAGGGGGAAAAACCAGGAGCTGCAACGAGCTGGGTGTGTGAGGGGGAAGCTGATCTGGGGGCTCTCTGTGCCACGCTCCTCCAGCCAAGGTCTCTCTTCACCCCAGACTTTGAAGACCTAGAAATAAGATTTTCTTTGAGGAGTTTGAGGATGGATGCAGCTTTTCCTTCCAGGGTCGTAGCTGGGATCCAGCTCAGCTCTCCAGGACAACTCAGGGCTTGACTGCTTTGCTTTTGTCCCTGAAGAAATGTCCCATGATTCGCTACCAGCTCTCCTCAGAACCAGCCAAGAGGCTTGCTGAGTGTGTCAAGGTACAACCAGAACCTCCAACCATCAGACAGGCTCTTCAGTTCACCTGTATCTAAATGAAGAGGTTAAAAAAAAAGAGTAAAATGGGCTTTTTTTGGTTTTTTTTTCCTCAACAGCAAGTCATCACCAAGGAGTACGAGCTCTTTGACTTCCGGCGCACTGAGGTTCCCCCTTTGCTTCTCATCCTGGACAGATCTGATGATGCCATCACCCCACTCCTCAACCAGGTGACTGAGACTGTGACTCCTCTGGGGTTTGGGCTGAGGGGGAAGTTGGTTCCCTGGAATTCCACTTCCACCCAGGGCAGCCTGAGCCAGGCAGAGCTGCAGCTGGGCTACCTCAGGGTGCAGGAGGTCGTGGGGGTCTTGGTGTCAGCAGAGTCCAAAACCCAGCTCACCCCTGGGGTGTGGGGTGAAGCATTGCTGGGACCCAAAACCTGCTCAGTGGAGCTTTTTGAGAAAATTTCTTCCTGTTTTGGCTCAAACCCAGTCAACTTTTTAACCAGGTTTTGGTAAAAATGCGAACTTCGAGGAACACAGATTGGGTTTGTTGGAGTTTAGCCTCAAACCCACTCATTTTTTGGGGTTTTTTCTTGCTTTTTTCCCTTGCTTTCCTCTCTCCCCACCCCTCTCAGTGGACGTACCAGGCCATGGTTCATGAACTTCTGGGGATCAACAACAACCGCATCGACCTCTCCCGGGTTCCAGGGATCAGCAAGGACCTGAGGGAGGTTGTGCTCTCTGCTGAGAACGATGAGTTTTATGCCAACGTAGGTACCTCAGGGGGTATTTCTGCTTTTTTGGGGGGTCATTTTCTGGTTTTGGTGAATTTTTGCCACGATTTGGAGCAGTGGGGTGGTGGTGGTGGCCCAGCGAGGTTCTGGAAGCTGAAATAAAGTTGAGAGACATGAAATAAATAAAGTTGAGAGACATGAAATAAAGCTGAGAGACATGAAATAAAGCTGAGAGACATGAAATAAAGTTGAGAGACATGACATAAAGTTGAGAGACATGAAATAAATAAAGTTGAGAGACATGAAATAAAGTTGAGAGACATGAAATAAAGTTGAGAGACATGAAATAAAGTTGAGAGACATGAAATAAAGTTGAGAGACATGAAATAAATAAAGTTGAGAGACATGAAATAAAGCTGAGAGACATGAAATAAAGTTGAGAGACATGAAATAAAGTTGAGAGACATGAAATAAAGTTGAGAGACATGAAATAAAGTTGAGAGACATGAAATAAAATTGAGAGACATGAAATAAAGTTGAGAGACATGAAATAAAATTGAGAGACATGAAATAAAGCTGAGAGACATGAAATAAGTAAAGTTGAGAGACATGAAATAAAGCTGAGAGACATGAAATAAAGCTGAGAGACATGAAATAAAGTTGAGAGACATGAAATAAAGCTGAGAGACATGAAATAAAGTTGAGAGACATGAAATAAAGTTGAGAGACATGAAATAAAGTTGAGAGACATGAAATAAAGTTGAGAGACATGAAATAAAGCTGAGAGACATGAAATAAAGTTGAGAGACATGAAATAAAGCTGAGAGACATGAAATAAAGCTGAGAGACATGAAATAAAGTTGAGAGACATGAAATAAAGTTGAGAGACATGAAATAAAGTTGAGAGACATGAAATAAAGCTGAGAGACATGAAATAAAGTTGAGAGACATGAAATAAAGTTGAGAGACATGAAATAAAGCTGAGAGACATGAAATAAAGTTGAGAGACATGAAATAAAGCTGAGAGACATGAAATAAAGTTGAGAGACATGAAATAAAGTTGAGAGACATGAAATAAAGTTGAGAGACATGAAATAAAGTTGAGAGACATGAAATAAAGTTGAGAGCTCTCAATAAAACTCAGGTTTCAGTAAAGCAGAGCTGCTTGTTGGGAGGTTGGGGCTCGGGGTGGTGATGCTGGGCACAGGGGCCCCCTCCTCCTAGCAGCACCAGAAGAAATTCAGAGGAGTTTTCAGCAGAGAAATCCTTCTCTCAGATGCCTTTTTTCCTGTGCAGAACATGTACCTCAACTTTGCTGAGATTGGCAGTAACATCAAGAACCTGATGGAAGATTTCCAGAGGAGGAAACCCAAGGAGCAGCAGAAACTGGAATCCATTGCAGATATGAAGGTAGAGAAAGTTCACAGCTCCCTGTTTGCTGCTTTTTTTTTGGAGCAGCAACCTGCATTCTGCTCCGTGCCTCTTGGTTCTGCTGGTTCTCTGCAGTGAGCTCTGCAGGGTGCCTTTTTCTTCTTGGCTGCTCCTGCTTGGAGTTTGTTGGGATCTGGGATCCTCAGGATTCTGGATGAAGCTCTGGGCTCACCCTGAGCTGCTGACTCGCTCTCTCCTCAGGTTTTTGAAGCATCCCGTGAGGCTTCCACTGAAATTTTCTCCATCCTTTTGCTGCCGAGAAGAAACCAGAAGTCCCTCCCTTCCCTAAAAATTCCCCTGGCTTTCCCTCCTGCAGGCTTTTGTGGAGAATTACCCCCAGTTCAAGAAGATGTCAGGGACAGTGGCCAAGCACGTGACGGTGGTGGGCGAGCTCTCCCGCCTGGTTGGCGAGCGGAACCTCCTGGAGGTGTCTGAGGTGGAGCAGGAGCTGGCCTGCCAGAACGACCATTCCAGTGCTCTCCAGGTACCTCCAGACCCCCTCTGGTTCCCCCACAAACCCTCTCAGGCACCCTGAGATACCCCCAAGACCCCTTCAGACCCCTCCAACTCCACCAAACCCGGCTTGGGAAGCGGGGATGCTTTCCAGGTACCTCCAACCCTGACCTTGAGCCTTTGGAATCTGGGTGTTGTTTGATCCTTTCCTTCCCTTCCTTTGATGGTGGGGATCCTGGCTGCAGATTTCTCAGAGGGTTGAGCTGCTGGGTGGTTTCATCAGTTCTGAGCCTCTTCTCCCCTGCCTCCTCTCTCCCTCTGGCTGCAGAACGTGCGTCGCCTGCTGCAGAACCCCAAGGTGACCGAGCTGGATGCTGCCAGGCTGGTGATGCTTTATGCCCTCCACTATGAGAGACACAGCAGCAACGGCCTCCCGGGGCTGCTGGCAGAGCTGAGGACCAGGGGAGTGGCAGAGAAATACAGAAAGGTAACAGCAGGCTCTGCCTTCAGCTGCAGGAGAGGAGCAAAAATCAGTGGTAGTGGGGGGAAAAGCCTGAGGGTTTTTTTGTAGAACCTGCAGGAAAGGTTGGGTTGGGTTGGGTTGGGTTGGGTTGGATTGGGTTGGGTTGGGTTGGATTGGATTGGGTTGGGTTGGGTTGGGTGGGGTTGGATTGGGTGGGGTTGGGTTGGGTTGGATTGGGTTGGGTTGGGTTGGGTTGGATTGGATTGGGTTGGAGTTTGGTGGGGTTGGGTTGGGTTGGGGTTGGATTGGGTGGGGTTGGGGTTGGGGTTGGGTTGGGTTGGGTTGGGTTGGATTGGAGTTTGGTGGGGTTGGATTGGATTGGATTGGATTGGATTGGATTGGGTTGGGTGGGGTTGGGTTGGGGTTGGGTTGGGTTGGGTTGGATTGGGTTGGAGTTTGGTGGGGTTGGATTGGATTGGATTGGATTGGATTGGATTGGGTTGGGTGGGGTTGGGTTGGGGTTGGGTTGGGTTGGGGTTGGGTTGGATTGGGTTGGATTGGGGTTGGGTTGGGGTTGGGTTGGGTTGGGGTTGGGGTTGAGTTGGGTTGGGTTGGGTTGGGTTGGGTTGGGGTTGTCCCTGCTCAATCCCATGGACAGGGACACCTCCCACCAGCCCAGGTGGCTCCAAACAAGAGGCAAGAGGAGGGAGAGAGGGAAAGGAGAGGGAAGGGAGAGGGAAGAGAGAGGGAAGAGAGAGGGAAGGGGGAGGGAAGGGACAGGGAAGGGAGAGGGAAGGAAGAGGGAAGGGACAGGGAAGGGACAAGGAAGCTGCTGCAGGAGGAGCTGGGGAGGAGCAGGACGGGGTCACCTCGTGTGAAACCAGAAGCTCCTCCTGCTGTGGGGATCTGGGGAAGCCTTTTCCTCTTCTTCTTTGAGCTCTGCTGCAGATCCAGCTCTTTTGATCCCTTGGACACCGTTCCAGGAGTTGTGCTGAGGCAGAATCCTGCACTCCCAGCCTGACAGGGCTCTGCTTTTGCCTCTCCCTGCTCAGCTCGTGGCGGCTGTCGTGGAGTACGGGGGGAAACGGGTGCGGGGCAGCGAGCTCTTCAGCCCCAAGGATGCTGTGGCCATCACCAAACAGTTCCTCAAAGGCCTGAAGGTGGGAAGCTGCCTGTTCCTGGGGGATTTTCTCAACATTCCTGGCTTTATTCCTGACTGGAGTTTCTCTCCCACCACAGGGTGTTGAGAATGTCTACACCCAGCACCAGCCTCTCCTGCAGGAGACACTCGATCAGCTCATCAAAGGCAAACTCAAGGACAATCATTTCCCCTACCTGGGGCCTAACACTCTCCGGGACAGGTACCTGGGGTTTTTTTGAGGACAGAACTTGGAATTTAAGTCCATCTGCTCCTCCCAGCTTTGTTGTTTAAGGCAAGAAACCTCAGCAGAGAAACCTCTCCACAGTTTTCCCTCTGGAAAGTGCCCCGGGGAGGCTCCGGAGGGAGCAAACACCAAACCTGTTGCCTCAGCACCCCTGAGGGAGGTGCAGGATTTCTCCTCTGGGTTTTGTTTTCATATTTTGTCTTTTTTTTTCTTTTTTTTTTTTTTTTGGCAGGCCCCAAGATATTATTGTGTTCATCATTGGGGGGGCAACCTATGAGGAGGCACTGGCTGTCTACAACCTGAACCGCACCAACCCCGGGGTCAGGGTGGTCTTGGGTGGGACCACGATCCACAACACCAAAAGGTAAAGAACCAGATTTTTTTTCTGGGTTTTTTTTACATTCTTTTTTCCCTGTGGATGAAGTCAAAGCCACTGAGGTGAGGAGGAACCAAACCATTCCTAAGGGATCTTTCAGTGGGTGGAAAGGGTCCCAGCTCAGCTCCACCCAACCGAGCTGAAGTTTTCATGTGCTTTTTTTTTTATTTTTATTTTTTATTTTCCTGAATTTAGGGGCAGGGAAGCAAATGTTGAGGGGGTTTTTTCCTGTTTGGAATTCACACACACATCCAAACCTGGGGTCTTGGTGCTACTGGGAGTGCTGGAGTGCCCGTGGTGATGATCAGACCAGAGGTCTGTGATCCCACAGGGTGTTGGCTCTGTCCCTTTTCCATTCTCCCTGGAGGACAGAGCTTTCCTTGCTGATTTTTTTTCTTTCCTGGGAGGCCACAAAGGGATTAATCCCCATGGAGGGAGCCAGGGAGCACTGACCCTGTGGAGCTTGGAGCTGGAATGACTTGGGATGGTGACCCAAGGCCACCCCACCAGCTCCCCCACAGCCCTCAGCAAAACCTCTACACAATTTTTGGGCCCCTCCAGGGGTGGTGACTCCAGCACAGCTCTGGGGAGCCCCTTACCACCTCCTTGACCACTGTCAGTGAAGAAATTCTTCCTCATCTCCAGTCTAAACCTCTTCCTGGTGCAACTTTAGGATATTTTGTCCTATTCCTGGTGTTTCCAGCAGCTTCTCCAGGGTGGAAGAAGAGTGTTAGGAGGAGAGATGCCAAAGAAATGGCAGCAACAGGAAGGGAAAGGAGCACTGCTCAATATTCAGGTGACACTTTTCAGCTGGGGGGGACTTCAGGAGTTGAGGAAACTCAAGGTAGGAACCCCCCAAAGTGTTGTGGGTCAGGAATTTTCTGCCCAAACACCCCACTGGTCTCTGCTTCTCAAGGAGTCCTGAGCAGGATAAAAAATTGGATTCATTTTCAAGCCAGGAAGGGGCTGCCTTGCAATCCAGGGTGTGATTTATCAAGTCCCTCCTTTCTCCTCTCCCTTTTCCTGCCTCCAGGACCCAAAGCACAGAAGCAGGAACAATTTCCCTGCTCCTCTCATCAAGAAAACTGCCCAAAGCCTTTTGAATTCCCACTTGGAAATTTCCTGTCAGATAAATGAGTGGAAAGCTCCTGAGCTGATGGGAGCCCAGCTGTAAATTGCTTTTTTTCTGAACTGGGTTAGGGAGGCAAGTCTGTATTAGCCCAGATATCCACCAGTTCCTGCCCAAATTACCCAGCTTCCCCAACCTTCTGCTTCCCAAAGTAGCCCTTGAACTAAATCTTGTTGTAGCCAGGCCTGGAAAAAAGGGAAAAAAAAGAGCCCAGCAGATTTATGAGCTGCTCTTTGACTGCTGAAGAGAAGGAAGTGAAGCAAATTGTCATAAAAAAAAAAACCCTCAAGCCCCTGGCTGAGAATCAGCATCCACTGCACCTCTGGGTGCTTTTTGGGGTGGATTTTGAGCATTGTTGGGCTCCACTTGTGCTGTCAGGGCTGTGATGAGGGACAGCAGCTTGTGGGGGCTTCCAGGACCACAATTATTGACAGAAAAATTGGGTTATCAGAATTGACAGAGCAAAGAGTGAAGTGGGGAAGAAAAAAAGGAAAAAAAAGGAAAGGAATTGCTGCTTTTTTTAAGGGCTGACTGCTCCTACAACCACCCCTGTCCCAAAGGATTTGCTTTTCCCTCATGATGAGAGGTGACATCCCTAGGAACTGATCACTGGAATGGGAAGCTTTGGAGTCAGGCACCTTTCCAAGGAAAGCTTCTGCACACAAGGGAGGAGCAGCAGGAATTGGGAATTGTCCCATCCCCTGAGTTCCAGCCCGGGGTGTGAGGATCACAGCTGTTTCAGTAAATACAGCTGAAAACAAACAAAAAAAAAACCAATAGGATTTGTTTGTCTCCTCACTCCTGCAGTAATCCCCTGCCTTTCCCTCCATGAACTCTTATTTCTGCTGGATTAAATCATAACAAGGAGATTTGGATATTAATGCCCTGAGCAGCCCCTGTAAGCCCCATAATCCCTTTGCTTTCATTGTCCTGAGTGCCCCAGCTGAAATTGTCACCAACATCTGGGGGGGGGGGATCCATTCTCCAGGAAAAATAAACTTTTAGAGCTGGATCTGGTGGGAGAGCTGGGAGGTTACAGGCAGCTGATCTGGTTCAGGGATCATCTGTGGGGAGCAGGGAATATTGTACCCCAAGGAGCCTCAGGGAAGGGGGGAAAATCCTGGTCTGAAAGCTGTGGAGTTGGAATGGTTTGGGATGTGGGCTTGGGGGAGGTGAGTTGGAGTTGGGAGAGTTGGGTTAAGAATGGGAAAAGTTGGGTTTTGGTTGGGAAAGTTGAGTTGGAGTTGGGAGAGTTGGGTTAAGAGTTGGTAGGGTTGGGTTTGGGTTGGTAGGGTTGGGTTAAGAGTTGGTAGAGTTGGGTTTGGGTTGGTAGGGTTGGGTTAAGAGGTGGCAGAGTTGGGTTTTGGTTGGTAGAGTTGGGTTAAGAGTTGGTAGGGTTGGGTTAAGAGTTGGTAGAGTTGGGTTAAGAGTTGGTAGAGTTGGGTTTGGGTTGGTAGAGTTGGGTTAAGAGTTGGTAGAGTTGGGTTAAGAGGTGGCAGAGTTGGGTTTTGGTTGGTAGAGTTGAGTTAAGGGTTGGTAGAGTTGGGTTTTGGTTGGTAGAGTTGAATTAAGAGTGAGGTTTGGTTGGTAGAGTTGGGTTTGGGTTGGTAGGGTTGGGTTTGGGTTGGTAGAGTTGGGTTAAGAGTTGGTAGAGTTGGGTTAAGGGTTGGTAGAGTTGAGTTAACAGTGAGGTTTGGTTGGTAGGGTTGGGTTAAGAGTTGGTACAGTTGGGTTTGGGTTGGTAGAGTTGGGTTTTGGTTGGGAAAGTTGAGTTGGAGTTGGGAGAGTTGGGTTAAGAGTTGGTAGGGTTGGGTTTGGGTTGGTAGAGTTGGGTTTGGGTTTTGGTTGGGTTTGGGTTTTGGTTGGGTTTGGGTTGGACTTGGTGACCTTAAAGGTCTTCTCCAAGCAGAACAGTTCCGTGCAGGCTGGAGAGGTCTGCTCACAGGTTCTGTATAAAACAGAAATATTTCAGTGATGATTCTGGTGACACAAAGTCTGACTTGGCCTGGGGCCTTTCCTTAGCAGTGACCACAGCAACCTCTGGAGTTACCTGCAGGAATCAGAGGAAACTGTGGAGTTTTGGGGGAGAAAGGGTTAAGAAAGAAAAAAAAAGGATCAATAACTGCCTGAAAACAGAAAGCCAGGAGGAACATCTGGTGCCTGGGGCTGACTCACCCCCAGCTTAAGCACAGCCCTGCTGGGTCTAATCCCAGGAGATCCCCAGCCTGACCCACTTACCCAGTTCCAGTTCCAGTCCCAGTCTGGTTGTGCACTGGTGGAACTGGTCAGCAGGTTTGGACCAGCCTGGGTTCCTCCAGGGCTGAGTTCTGGTTCTCCTCAGGGCTCCCCACGTGGCTCTGCTCCTCCTCGGCCTTGCAGCTTCCTTCTGCTGAGGAGATTTCTCCTCGGAAGCAGCTGGAGGTCCCCAGTGGGTGACCCCCTCCTCCCACTGGTGTCCCTCAGCCACTGGGAGTGGTTGGATCCTGGGCAGGGTCCCTTCTTTTTGTCCCCTCTTGGTGCCACCAAAAGTTTCCTTGGCTCTGGAGCACTCGTTGGGCCAAGCCCGTCGGTTCCTTGCTGTCTCTTGACCCCTGGCTCTGCTGACTTTGATTTTTATTTTATTTTTATTTATTTTTTTCTGTGTCCTTTGGCAGCTTCCTGGAGGAAGTGACAGCTTCAGGGTTCCGTGGCAGAGGCACTGAGAGCTCCCAGGTTACCCCAAGGACAAGCAGCAGAAGATGAATCTTGGAGCAATCATCATCTCACCCATCCAGAGCTTTTCCCAATCCCCTCTTCCAGAGGAGAATCCCAACATTCCCAACATTCCCAACCTCCAGAAGGAGCTGCTGAAGCAGGACGTGCACCAGACTCCAGTGCCCATCCCCAAAAGGGGCTCCCAGCTGAGGTGTTGGAGCTGGAAACTCCAGGAAAAGCTGGGAAAAAGTCACCCCCAGGTCTGAGGAGCTCTGAGGGCTCAGGACAGAGGATTTGTGTCCCCTCCTGGGCCACCAGGAGCTCTCTGGGCCCTCATCTGTGGATTTTGAGTCCTATTAAAAC
This sequence comes from Heliangelus exortis, assembly GCF_036169615.1. Classification (NCBI taxonomy): domain Eukaryota; kingdom Metazoa; phylum Chordata; class Aves; order Apodiformes; family Trochilidae; genus Heliangelus; species Heliangelus exortis. The sequence goes on from NC_092448.1 coordinate 4,118,414, forward strand.
AATTTTTGACTGATTTGGGCTGAAAAATGATTCCAGACACCCACTGAGGCCCTAATGACTTTCTTCATCTCCTCAACTTTTTTTTTTTATTTCACCCTCAGGAACAAACTGGCAGCTCCTTGCCCCTGGTTTTGGGGTCCTGAGGCTGGAAAAGCTTTGGGGTTTCTTATTTTTAAATAAATTCATTAAAATCTGGTTTTGGCAGCAATAAAACACCTCAGATTTGAAGAGAAACAGAAGCCTTCTTGCTTAGGGTTTAGGGTTAGGGGTTCCTTGCACCTTCCAAATGAATTTTTTTATCCAGTTTCCTTTTATTTTAGGCATGGGAAGTGTGAAAACAGCCCAGGGTGAGCCAAATCAGCCCAGAGTGAGCCAAATCAGCCCAGATTGAGTCAAAACCAGCCCAGAGTGAGCCAAACCAGCCCAGATTGAGTCAAAACCAGTCCAGATTGAGCAAAACCAGTCCAGGGTGAGCCAAACCAGTCCAGATTGAGCCAAATCAGCCCAGATTGAGTCAAATCAACCCAGATTGAGTCAAAACCAGTTGAGGTCGAGTCAAAACCAGTCCAGATTGAGCCAAATCAGCCCAGATTGAGCCAAATCAGCCCAGATTGAGTCAAATCAGCCCAGATTGAGTCAAATCAGCCCAGATTAAGCCAAACCAGTCCAGACTGGAGTTTGGCTCCAAGTCCATGAAGCTCCCAGATCTCCTCCTGCAGTTCCTCCTCCTCCTGGGGAAGGATTTCAGGAGACCTGCTCAGAATTCCATCCCTACTGAGAGCTTTTTGGGATAAAAAGGAGCTTTTCCCTCTCTCTTTCCCTCCCTGAAATTCTCCCCCCATCCCCAGTGCTGGAATTCTCTTCAGAGCCAAAAAACCCCCCAAAAAAACAAACAAAAAAAAGTCCATGTCCTGATTAAACTCAGCAGCACTTTCACATCTGACATCCAGAGGCAAAATGGTGGAGGGGGGGTGGATGTTTCAAGACATAAATAAACTGAGAGTGTTTTGTTGTTCTTCTGCTTTTTTTTTTTTTTTTCTCTTTTTTTTTTCTTTGCAGCCAGGAGATATTTTGGTAGCTGTTGCTTAGGAATCCACACATCAGAGGGGAACAAAAATTGCAACCTCAGGGCTGCCTGGAGCAAGGAGGATGTTTGAGGACAGAAAGCAGGACTTGAGCACGAGGTTCACTTTTCATTTTTGCTCCCATTTCCAGGCCTTTCCCTCCCTTTTTGTCCCTCGGAAAAAGGGAAAAAAAAAATGAAAATAAAATTTAAAACCCCACATTTTTCTGCTCCCTGGGAGAAAAATGGAAAGCAGTGCCCTGCAGGTCCATTGCTCCCTGCTCCCTCGGGGAAAAGGCAGAGGGAAAGGTGGTTGGGAAGTTGGGAATTCACCTTCCAAAGCAAAAAGTGGAGATTTGGGGTCAGTTTGGAGAGAAGTTGCTGGGTGGTGTTCACAGCAGGGCCCATTTCCCCCTGACACAAACTTCTGAGGTTTGTTGGAGTGATAATTTCTGCTTCTTTTTCCTGCTCTTTTTTTCCAGCTGTGAACCAGGAGCTGCTTTTATCCTTTTGCTGCATCCTGCCAGGAAAAAGAAAAAAAAAAAAGAAAAAAAAAAAAAATTACATCAGGCCCCAAAAAATACAAAGTGGGCAAATAAATAATTTCAGAAGGGAGTCCACACCAAGTTTGTTCTAACTCTGGGCTGAATTAATTAATTAACAGCTCATAAAAAGCTGAATTCTTCCAGAATTTCACATTTCATTTGTGTCCTGGGGCACTGGGCCACTTTTCCCTGTCCCAGGGATGGTCCCAGCTGGGACAAGGATCCAGTTGGGGACTTCCAAGTCCCCAAATCCTCCACAAAATCCCCCCAGCCCAGGAAACTCCATGTGAGCCATTCCTGGGGGGCAATTCCTGCTGGGAATGGGATTGTCCAGTTTGGAGGAGGAAGCAGGAATTGGGCTCCCTCCTTATCTCCCTTCCTTCCCCTCTGGATTGTTGATGTTTCCAGAGCTGAGAAACTCCTCACATCCTTTCCTGAGTCACTCTTCAACCAGCTACACCCCTTTTCTTCTCCAGAAAAGTCTGAGGATTTCCACTGGAGCAAAAATTCCTCCTCCTTGGGACACAGCTGCAGGGGTCTGGCTACCAAGTGACCTCCCTGCCACCTCCCAAATACTTTTAATTTTCTTTTTTTTTTTTTTTTCTTTTTCTTGGCTGAACCAATTACCTGCTGCTGGGGGGAGGGGAGCAAATGTTCACCTGGAACTGGAAAAAAAGTTTTTCCATCATCAGCCCCCACTCTGCTCAACTCAAGTGGGTGTTTTGGTCTCCAAATCCCTTGGTAAAATCCCTGAGACCAAACCATGCTCAGGAGGAGAGGCCTGAGCTGAAGTGATGGCAAAAATAAACAAAAAAACCCCACCCCCCAATTATTTATGTGGTATAAAAAGGGGAAACTGAGGCATGAAGATGGCAACTCCCAGTTCTGGGCCCCCTGGAGTTGCACAGAGAGAAAAGGAAGAGGAAAAGAACAAGAAGAGCTTTTCCTTTCTCTGTTTTTCTCTCTTTTTTCATGCAAAAAACCCCAGGTGATGAGCTCAGCCCCACCTGCTCCCTCCAGACAGCTTTGGACTTGCAGGAACAGAGACCAAATCAACCCAAAAAAAGGGATTTTTTATAGAATCTTTCCCTAATTTTGGGAAGCTGTGCTCTGAACTGTCTCTTATCCAGTGGGGGATTGATCCCTTTCCTTTGGGTGATTTTCTTCCTCCTTCTGAAGCAGAAAACCCACCTGGGACTTTTCCATCTCTCAGGAAGTTGAGGGTTTTGGGGTTTTTATTTGGTTTTTTGTTTTTTTTTTTTTTGTTTTTTTTTTGCTGTTTGCCAAGGAAGGTGGCAGGGAAGTGGTGTGGGGAGAGTTGGGGACACAGGTGTGACAACAACAACCTTGCCCTCCCATCCAGCATCCTGGGAATATCGGTGGGGAACGGGGGAAACAAAGAAGCCAAAAAAAAAAAAAAAAAAAAAAAAAAAAGGAAAGGGGAAAAAAAAAAAAAAAAAAGGAAAGGAAAGGAAAAAAAAACCTGGTGGGCTGCGATTCGCCCTTTCTTGTGAACCCAGGACGTCACAGGGTGCACAGGGCTATAGATGGAGCTCGGGAGCCCCGTCCATCCCAGTACAAACCCACCCCAGCTCCGTGATGGTGGCGGTGGCGGAGGAAGGGGGGGGATGCTGGGTCTGGGGGGTGGGGGAGGATGGGTTTGTTCCAGGGGCGGGTTGGTCTTCATGTAACTAGAGAGCTGCTCTGAGCTGCGAAGGGAAAAAAAAAAAAAAAAAAAAAAAAAAAAAAAAGAAAGACAGAAAAGGAATTAAGAGGAGGGAGCTTGTGGATTCCCCCAGCCGAGCTCTCCCCCCCCCTCCGCTATTCCCCCCCCTTTCCCTTCCCCTCCAATCTCCCTCCAGCCCCGCGCACCAAGGAACGATGAAAAAAAATAATCCTGCAAAAAGGGTGAGTGGAATCTCTTCTTCTCTAAGGCACGGGGGAGGGGGATGCTGTGGGAAAAGGGGGGGCTCGGTCCTTGCTTGCCACTCGCTCACTTTACCCCTGCTGCCCCCCCGGACCCCCTTAAAAAAAGAAAAAAAACCCCAAACCCAAACAAACCGAGCCCAAAGCCCAAGGAGCTGAAAGCAAAACCAACCCCAGCACCCGTCTCGCCTTCCTCTCGAATTCGCCAGCGGCTCCGATTCGCAGGGAGGGATGGAGGCAGGCGGGTTGCAGGGGTTTTTTTTGTTTTTTTTTTTTTTTTTTCTTTTTTCTTTCTTTTTTTCGCTCAGAAGGAAACGATTCGAGGCAGTTGGCACCATCCCTCTGCGAGCCTGGGAAGAAACCTGGACTAGAAATCCACGCCTGGGTTTCACCTCTTGAGGTTTAATTGTTCGGAAAGGCTTTTTTTTTTCCCCACACCTAAAAAAGAAAAAAAAAGAGAATTAAAAAAAAAAATTTAAAAAAAAAAGGATTTCCAGCAGTTCCGAAAAGCACCAGGGCCTCCCTTATATAATGCACAGCCCCTGCCTGCAATTTTGGCCTCGTCCCCTCGGTGGTTTTTTTGTTGTTGCTTCGTTCCCGCAGCAGAAACCAAAAGCGGAGTGGAGGGAGCGAAGCAGCCGGGAGAGAGAGGGAGAGGAGGAAAAGGGGAGGCGAAAGTTGGGAAAAGAGGGAGGAAAAGGAGAAGGGGGGGTGGGGAGGAGAAGAGTGGAAAACGCAGAAGAATAATTCCGGTTTTTCCCTCCCCCCCCTCTCCCTCCGTTTTCTTCCTTTTCTCTTTGTGCCAGGGGCAGCAGGATGGGAATCAGCAACCTCTGCAGCCGGAGAAGGTGGGCTGGGTGCGGAAATTCTGCGGGAAAGGCATTTTTCGGGAAATCTGGAAAAACCGTTACGTGGTTCTGAAGGGAGATCAGCTTTACATCTCGGAGAAGGAGGTAGGGATCGCTTGCAGTCCCATCCCCCTCCTCCCCTTTTCCCTCCTCTTTGCATATGAAAAGCCCCGAGCCAGAAACCCCCGAGGATTTGGGATAAACCCGGGCTGGGCCGGGGGTCTCAGGGATTTTGCCTTGGGAAACATTTTTCCCAGGCTTGGCCAGAGGGGAAGGGTTCAGTTTGAAAGAGTTCAACCCCCTCATCCTTCAGTCCCCTTGTCCAGAAGTTCCAGGGTGGTCTCCCAGTTGGAATTGAGCCATTTGAAGGACCCTTATCCCTGGTCTTTTTTGGGTTTTGTTTTTTTTTTTTTTTTTTTTCTGAACCACTTTACAAGAGGAAATTTCACCAAGGATTCAACACTTGGTTGGAAAAACATTTCCCCCTCCCCACAACCCCTTTCTCCCCCCCCCTTTGTTTGGGGTTTGGGGGATTTTAACTTCAGAGTTGGGTTCCACCAAGGGATGTGTTCAGGAATTCTGGGAGAGAAACCTTGGGGAAAAAAAGGGGGAAAAGGGGAGCTCAGGGATTATGCAAGGCCTTGGATGTGGCTTTTTTGGTTTTTTTTTTTCTTCCCTGAACCACTTTACAAGAGGAAATTTCACCAAGGATTCAACACTTGGTTGGAAAAACATTTCCCCCACCCCACAACCTCTTTCTCCTCCCCTTTTTTTTCTGCTCAGTTTGGGGTTTGGGGGATTTTAACTTCAGAGTTGGGTTCCACCAAGGGATGTGTTCAGGAATTCTGGGAGAGAAACCTTGGGGAAAAAAAGGGGGAAAAGGGGAGCTCAGGGATTATGCAAGGCCCTGGATGTGGCTGTTGGAGGAGGCTGGGATCTGGGCAGAGTTTTCTCCCCCCTTTATTTTTTTTCTCTTGATAAATTCATCAGGAAGAAATTCCCAGGAAACAGCAATGCTCCTCCCTCTTCCCATTCCCCTTAAAAATTCCTTGGGGTCAGGAGGGTCTCAGGACAGAGCATTGGGGTGGTTGGGAGAGTTGGGTCAAGGGTTGGACCTCAAACCATTCCCAAGCAGAATGTGAAGTCTGGAGACTGGAGAGGGGGGTGAAAATTTGGGTTTGGGTCTTGGTGGGTTTCCTTGGAAGTTATTTTCTTGGAGGTTACTCCCTGTGGGGATGCCCCTGGCTCAGCTTCATCAGGTGAGGAGCTGGAGAGGCTGCAGAGGGCCAAAAATAATTTGATTTTAAGGTTAATTGAATCCTGGGCTATGGCTCTGGGGTTATGAGCACCCTAAGAGCAGCCTGGAAGCTCCCCCGTTGGCATCTCACAGCTCCCACCCATCCCTTGGCTGCTCCAGAACTGGAGAGAGAGACCCAGGGCTGGGGAAGAAATGTTGGGTTTGGCAAAGGGGAGGAATGCAAATATCTGGTGCTTTTTCTGGCTGTGAAGGGGCTGGCAGGAGGTCTGCACACACCTTGGTGAGGGGGGGGTTTATTTGGGGTGCCAGGGGTACAGGGAGGGAAGTGTCAGAGCCTTGGCACTTCCCACTCCAAGACTTCTCTGAGGCCCCAACTAAACCTGGAAAGTGTTGCTCTCCACCCTGACCTCCCCATCAACCTCCTGGAGAAATTCCCAGGAGCAGGATATTTGGGTCCTGGCTCTGAGGAAGGAGGAGGGGAAGTCCCAGTGACCTACATGAGGGAACATCTGGAGCTGGGGAGGCTCCGAGGGGATCAGCTCCTTCCCTGCTGCCCCTGGAAAAGGGGCTGAAGGCAGGCAAAAAAAAAAAAATTCCTGGAAAGAGGTTGGATTGGAGGATGGGACTGGGAGGAGATAAAAGCTGCTCAGAGATCCCCAGGGAGGCTGCTGAGATGATCTCAGAGATGTTGCCATCCGGGGTGGTGATAGCCCAGGAGACAGGAGGCTGCACCAAGGGATGTGTGCAGGAATTCTGGGAGAAAAAAAGGGGAAAAGGGGAGCTGCAGGGATTCTGCAGGGCCAGATGGTCAGTTTATCCTTGTCCCTGCTCAGGGCAGCTTTAAGGTGCAGGCTGAGTGTTGTCACCTTTGCTCCAGGTGTCCCCTGAGTGGCAGCACCTCCAGGTCAGGGCTGAGCCCTGCAGCTCAGCCCCTGCAAATCCCATTTCTGCTGATTCTCAGGATCTGTCCTGCCTCTCACACCATGGAACAGACCTGGGGAAAGGCACAAAAAATGCCTCAGCTCTTTTCCTTCTTTATTTCCAGAGGGTGAAGGTCTTGGGAGGGGGGAGCAGCCAAATTTCAACCCTCCCTGATCTGGGCTTGCTTCCTCCACCCCCAGCTCAGCTGTCAGAGCAGACTCTGGTAATTCCATTCCTAAAAATAGGAAGTGCTGAGCTTTAGCCCTCAAATTTTTTGGTCCTGCTGTCTCCAGAAAAGCAGCAAGGCCTAATATGATTGTCCCTTTTTAATCAGCAGATGGAAATCCTCCACCTCTCCTGCCTCTCCTTGACCCTCCTCGGGGTCATCTCCTGCCTGCTGGAGTAAATCCTGTTTATTTTGAGGCTCTGGAAGAATAAACTCTGCCTTTTCCCCCCCCTCTCTCCTTGTGCCATCTGCAAGGCTGTCATTTGATTTTTTTTTTTTTTTTTTTTTGTGTTTTTTGCAGGTAAAAGATGAAAAAAACATCCAGGAAATGTTTGACCTGAGTGACTACGAGAAATGTGAAGAGCTCAGGAAGTCCAAAAGCAGAAGCAAAAAGAACCACAGCAAATTCACCCTGGCCCACTCCAGACAGCCTGGAAACACTGTAGGTTTGGTGTGCTGACATTCCCAGGGATTTCTGCTCAGTTCCCTGTCCCAAGGCAGGAATTTTTGGGGTGAAACCAGCCAGTTGTGGTCACTCACAAGGGGGAGGCAAGGGATGAAAGAGATGCTGCTGGCCCTTGGGTTTGCTGCCCAACTTCCTTTGGGGCACCACCCAAAGAGCTGCAATGGGAATTTTTCCCAGGAATATTTTCTGCCCCAGGAAGAAAGCAAAAAAAATGCCAGGATGGGGGCACTGCTACCTCAGAGTGGGACTTGCCACAAAAAGAGAGGCAGCTTCTGTCTCTGTCTCCAGCACAGATGCAGCCACCCACAGCCACACACAGGAGCTGGATTGCCACCAGTTTCAACCCAAAAAGCTCCACTCAGGGTTGTGTAACAGCCTGAAAAAAAGGGGAGAGAAGGGGGAAGTGGGAAGCAGCTGCACTGTCCCCAAACTCCTGGAGAAAAGCTCATTTCTACTGAGTAGGACTTAAAAAAAAAAAAAAACACCAGAAAAAAGGGTTTGGATCCCCTGCTCACACCAGATTTTCTGTCCCCAGTGTGCACCTGAAGTGTGGAAAATCTGTCTCCTCCTGGGGGTTTCTGCTGTACCTGGGGGCAGCTCCTTGTCTGCCAGGCTCCATGGAGAAATGCCATGTGAGAAGCAGCTGCAGGGAGAGCCTGCAGCACCCTCTGAGGAGGGCAAAACCTGATGTGTGGGAAGGCAAAGAGGGGGGAGAAGGAACTGCAGCCACCAGGGAGACCAAGGTGGTACACAGGAAAAAAAAATCATTAAAAAAAAACCCAGGATTTTTGGGCTGTTTTCCAAAGGGCTGTGAAGGATCTGGTGCTGGTTTGGAGGATCAGGTCTGCTTTGGGTCTGCTTTGTGTTTCCCCACCCAGGGGGAAAAGGCCTTTTTATTTTTTCTTCTTTTTTTTTTTTTTATTTTGTGGGCAGGGAGAGTGTGAAAGCATCTCTGTCTGAGCTTAGTCACTGCCACTGACCTGAATTCCCTCTTTTGTAGGCACCAAATCTCATCTTCCTGGCTGTGAGTCCAGAAGAGAAAGAATCCTGGATTAATGCCCTCAACTCTGCAATCACCAGGGCTAAAAACCGAATCCTAGATGAGGTGAGAAGGACCCTGAGTGCTCAGCTTTCAGCTGGGGTGAAGCTTTTTAGGCTGCTGGAGCCTCCTCCTTCCCTCCCCCTTTCCTTTTTCAAAGGATTGCAGAGCCCCTGGGGTCGATGCAGCCCCCAGATGGGTTCTGCTGAAGGTTTGGGGCTCATCTGAGCCTCCCAGCCTGGGGAGAAATATTGCAGCAGAGGTAGCAAAGCTCCCCCTGCCCTTGGGGAGCCCAGCCCTGCCTGGCTCAGGGATGGTGGGATGCTTGGAATGCTTTGGAGGGTCTTTCCTCCCATCTGCTGCTCCTGGGGGAAGCATGCAGTGTGCTGCTGCTGGCAAAGGAGCTTTAAGGAGTGGAACTGAATTAAGGAATTAACTGAAAAGCAAGATGAGTCTTGTGCTGTCCCCAGAGCACCCCTGACAACCATCTGTCCATCCCTCCATCCATCCCTCCATCCATCCATCCCTCCATCCATCCCTCCATCCATCCCTCCATCCATCCCTCCATCCATCCCTCCATCCATCCCTCCATCCATCCCTCCATCCATCCCTCCATCCATTCCTCCATCCCTCCATCCCTCCATCCATCCATCCCTCCATCCATCCATCCCTCCCTCCATCCCTCCCTCCACCTCAGCTCCCTCCCCTCTCAATCCCCACCTCCAAGAGTTGGGTCCCTGCTCTAGGGAAGGGATTGGGACTTGAAACAGAAAAAAAAAAGAACAAAGCAACATTGGTTCAGCCTCCTCCAGGTGACAAAGTGTCAGCTGCCAGCCCCAGCCAAGCTGAGGTCAGGGGGAGCATCCCCCAGGACACCACTGGCCCCCCTGGAGAACTGGCTGTCCCCCAGGATTCCAAGGGCTTTTTCCATGGAGCAGGACATCCCCTCACCTGTCCTGGGGGTTCTTCCTCCCCAGGTGCTCTGCAGGAACATCACACCACTGTCTCCCACTCGTGCTTCCTGACAAACTCCTTGGTTTAGACCTTTCTCAGCTCCATCTCCTCCACTTCCAGCTCAGCAGGAGGTGGGGCAGCCACCCCACTGCCCTGCTGCTCTTTGTCCTCCTGGGTGGCAACACAAAACCCTGTAGGGAAGCAAAAGAAAGGTCAAGGCCACGGGGAGAGCTGTGGAGCAGAAAGCAGTGTAGCAGATACTGCTCTTCAGGAGCTGAAATCTGCACAAATCACTCAAAAGGTGATTTTCTGACTTGGGAGGAGCTGAGCCCAGCGAGGCACAGGGAGCAGAGAGGAAGGAACCACTCTAAGGCTCTTCTAGGGTTGGATTCCCCCACCCCATTCCCTGCAAACCTCCTCCCAGGACTCTGAGTCCCACCTACACCTCTTGGAGCAGCCAGCATTGTGCAGGTGGGGAAAAAATTAGAAAAAAAAATCTGTTTTTTGAGTTCTCAGGATCCCCAGATCCTGCCTGAGAGGCTTTAAGTGAAGGATTCAGCCTGGAGGGCTGTGTGTGGGGAGCTTCCCCCTCAACATATGGTTGGGTCAGCAGAGAAAGGGAATCCTGGAGGTATAATCAGTGATCCAGCACAGAGCATCTGGTTGAGAGGAAGGATGGCTCCTGTTTCCTCTGCTCCCAGAGCTTCACTGCTCTCTGTCCCCTCTTTAGGTCACTGTGGAAGAGGACAGCTACCTGGCCCACCCCACCCGTGACAGAGCCAAAATTCAGCACTCCCGACGCCCTCCAACGCGGGGACACCTGATGGCTGTGGTGGGTACTACCAATCCCAAAAAATCCTTTTTTTTTTTTTCTCCCTAAATGCCAGAAGAACCGGTGTCTTGGTGCTCAGATATTTCCCGGACTAGGAAACAGGGAGATCTTTGGGGCTGGGGGGTGCTTCCTCACAGCTCCTTTTACCTCAAAATTCCTTCCAAAGGAAACAGGGAGATCTTTGGGACTGGGGAGTGCTTCCTCACAGCTCCTTTTACCTCAGAATTCCTTTCAAAGGAAACAGGGAGATCTTTGGGGTTGGGGAGTGCTTCCTCACAGCTCCTTTTACCTCAAAATTCCTTTCAAAGGAAACAGGGAGATCTTTGGGGCTGGGGAGTGCTTCCTCACAGCTCCTTTTACCTCAGAATTCCTTTCAGAGGAAACAGGGAGATCTTTGGGGCTGCGGGGTGCTTCCTCACAGCTCCTTTTACCTCCTGTGTGCATGGAAATATCAACTTCTTATGGGGTGGGGGTGGGAATTGGAGTCCCTGAGCAGATGAAGACACGGCTGGTGAATCAAAGGGGTGCAGCAGCTCCTTCCTATTTTTGGGAACAGGGACCTCCTGCTCCTGGTGACACCGTGGCTCTTCCCTGTTTCTGTAGGCATCTACCTCAACGTCTGATGGCATGCTGACACTCGACCTGATCCAGGAGGAAGAGGCCTCTCCAGAGGATCCCAGCAGCTGTGAAGGGAGTTTTCGGGTGGATCTGGACAAGTCAGTGGGACCCCTCACTGCTGGGAGGCGCCGCTCGGATTCCGAGAACCTCAAGCCCACGGAAAAAGGTTGGACTGCCAGCCTGCCAAGGCAGGAGCTGAGCTCCTGGGAGAGGTCTGGCCAGCTGAAGGACTCCTTTGACAAAGGGGCCGTGTACACGCCGCAGGTCCCCAAAAAGCTCTCCCACTCAGAAAAGAACAAATGTGCCTCCATGGAAGAAATTCTCTCCCGGCGGAACTCTTCCGCCCACCGGGCGGTTCTGAGGAGGGGGCTGGAGGCCCAGTTTGCCTCAGCAGAACCAGAGCAGCTCTCCCGGATCCAAGAATTGGTTGCACTGAAACTGGAAAAAACTCAGGAACTGCTGACGGAGGTGAAGGGCTACGGGGAAGGCAAAAGAAAGACCAAGGATTCCACCACCACCAGCACCACCACCACCACCACTCCCCCTTCTTCCTCGTCATCTCCCAAGTCGGACTCGGAAAGGATCCTGCAGGAATCAGAGAGGTTGCTGGGGGAGGCTTCCTCTACCTGGAGCCAAGCTAAGAGGGTGCTGCAGGAGATCAAGGAGTTGAGGGACCTGTACAAACAGTTTGACCTGCAACAGTCGGACTCAAAACCCAAACAGAGCTCACAGTCTCAGTACAGGAAGAGCATGATGTGAAGGCAAGGCTGGGGATGGGGAAGGGAGGACCAGGGGAGGGCAGCTGCTTGGTCTTTTTGTTTGGTTGTTTGTTTGTTTGTTTTTTAATTATTATTATTATTATTATTTACAGTGTTCAAAAGAGTGAAAAGGTGCCTGCTCTCACCCAAATTTGCTTCTCAAAGCTTGAACCCTCCCTCCCCTCCTTCGCACCCTCCCTGGTGTCCCAATAAATTCAGTTTACACCTCCTTTTTTTTAAAGAGCACCCTTTGCACCCCAGGCCTCCCCAGCCTCTGCTGTGCTTGGAGGAGGGAAGCAAGCTCCCAGTTCCTAGGAAATGCCCTTGCATGGCTGGAGCAGCACAACAACGGGGACAGATGCTCTTGTGTGCTGTGGCTTTGCTGCTCTATAACGCCCGAGCTGTGTCCTGCATTGCAGCTCCTTGAGCAAGAGTCTCGTCTGGTTCCCTCACTGTCCTCTTGGAAATAAATGACAAAAAAAAAAACCAAAAAAAAAGGTGTCCGTGCCAGCTTGGAAGTCCCCATGATCCAGGAACTGTCTTGAAGATGTCTGGAAGTTCAGGCTGACCCTGAGTGGGAGAAGAGAGGGTCGGAGGAACTCGTTGGACTGCGGCGAGCGAGGTCCCGAGTCCCTTCTGGGGACTTCCCTTGTAGGGACTCCTGGGGTTGGTGGCTCTTATTCCTGTGGGACACAAAGAGCCCTTGGAAAGAGGGCAGCAGGGATGGAATCTGTGTCCAAAGCCTCAGTGCTTTCCAGAACCCCCTCGGTGGGACTTAGCAGCTCTCTACGTCTTCCTTTCTGTGCAAGCGGAGGATCAAAGCCTTGAATCTACACAAGGGTTGGTGGCTGGGGGTGGGGAGGGGTTCTGGCTTTTGCATTTTCATTTCATGGTCTATTTTTTTTCCTTTTCTTGGAGCTGAGGGGAAATGGAGAACCCCAGGGGTTGGAAAACCCCAGAAAGCAAGAGGCAAAAGTAGTTTTTGGTGGGTTTGATGCTCTTCTCTCCCACAGGCACGGGCTGGGTCGCTGCCAGTCTGACTGTGGTGGTGGTTGCTCCCCTGAGATGAGATTGAGCCCTCCTGGGATGAAAGCTGAGCCTCTAAGAGAGCTCAAATACCCTCCTCGTGGTGAGGCCAAGCACTTTGCTAAATAGCTGGCTCAGTTTTCACTCCTTTAAGCAGAAAAGGCAAGGAAGGAGGATGTTAAGATGCCTCCCGGGGCTGAACACCGATGCGCAAAGATCCGTTACTTTTTTTTGGGAAAAAAAAAAAAAAAACCAAAAAAAACCAACCCAAGAAACCCAGTTCCTTCACCTGCATTGCAAACCAGCCATGAAAATATTAAAAAGCAGCAGAGTTACCTCCTGGTTGCACTTGGTGTTGTCTGTTTGCTGTGAATGGCTGACCTCCCATGGAAAGATCATTGGTTACTCACCTCTGTCACGTTGCTGATGCAAAGCAAGAATTTTATGGTTTATTTTTTTTAATTAATCCTTCTCCCCATTTGAATTGTTACTCTTGGCACTCAGTTCCTGGAGATCTTACAAACTTCAGCTGCAAAAACTCCTTGGCCTGGCCCTGCCTCCTCAAGGACAGTTTGGAAAAGGTGTCACTCATCCACTGAAGCTCCTGAAGTGCTCCAGCTGCCCGGGGGCACACGTGGCACCTGCTCAGCATTATTTGGTTTTTTCACTGTTTTGGGTTTTTTTGGGTTTTTTCCTTACCTTTTCCATCACTTGAAGATCTGTCTGGATGCACCAGAAGAAAACTCATCCCTACAAGTGATTAAAAAGTAAAAGCACGTGAGCCACTCTGATAAACCCCTTCCCTTTCAGTTCTTTTGGCTGAGAGAAGAAGAAAAATATGCAAATATTTTCCAGCTGGGACATTCAGTGTTTGGAATTTGCCTTGTTTCCAAAAACCTGGAAGCTAAAAAGCTGGAGGTTTGAAGTGCACTGGATTGGGATGACTCTGTCTTGGGACTGGACTGGTGTCAAAATGCAAAATACCCCCGAGCCTGACAGCCCAGGGGTTGTTAAATGCCCTCAAATCTTTTTTTAAGCAATGAAATGATATAAAAATCATCTGATCAACGAAAAATCCCAGCCCTCTGGGTGTGTAACCAGAAGGAGACGTGGAGGAAATGATGGAGCTGACTTGGGAAGTGACAATTGTTCCAACTCTGCATCCCAGATCCCACCCATTGCTTCCTCCCTTCCCTCCACCTCAGCTGAGCAGGAGCTCCCCAAGATTTCCTCTTCCCAAAATTGATGGGAATCTTTCTTTCAGAGGATGTTCCTGCTGGAAAAGCAGAATTCCTGACGTGGCCCTGGGAAAGGGAATGACTTAGGAAGAAAAAAAAAAACCCAGGAGTTTTTCAGAGTAGAAAATGTCTATTTTTCTATTTTTGGGAATATTTTTGTATGATACGAAGTGTGATTTTTTTTTTTTTCTCCTCAAAAAAAAAAAAATTAAATAAAGAAATCAAAAGACATCATTCTGGGGATGATAATCAAGCTGTGAAAACTTCCACCCCAGGGCTCAGCCTCTGTGCTGCTCAGGACTGAGGTCCTGGCTCTGAGAGCCCCCAGGCAGAGGTTTCTGTGTGATGAAATGAAAAAAGCACTAAAATCTCTCTCAGCTCACTCCTACATTAGGAGCCTCCTGATTTTTCACAGATTTTAAGGAGCAAAAGATCCTTTTCTCCCTCACTGGGCTTTAATTCTGCCTAGAAGGGAGGGCATGAAGAGGGAACCTCCTCCAGCTCAGCTCCTTCCTCCTCCGAGGGGTCCAGGGGATGGGAGAGAATTTTGCAATTAAAAAAAAAAAAAAAAAAAAAAAAAAGGATTTTGAATGGATTTATGGATTTATGGATTTGCAGTCGGGGTGCTCTGACACCCCCAAGTCATGGGAGGAAGGGAATTGTCCTTGGATTGCCACTGGAAGCTTTGGAAAAGTGCCTGCCTCTTCCCCAGCACCACAGAGAACCCCGAGAGCCCCAAGGCACCAAAATTTTCCCCCTGGGCCAGAAAATTGAGCATTGAAAATGTCAAAATTCAGCCCAGGCAGCCTGTGGGAAGAGTTTGCAACCTGAAAGTCACCTCCAAGAGATTCAACCCGAGGGTTCCAGCAGCAAATCTCAACTTCTGAACAATTTGGGAGTCTTGGTGGCCTTGTCAAAAAGCCCCTCAGAGGTGCCTGGGGGGCTGGGCAGTGATTTTTTCAGGCAGATTGGATTTTAATGTGAATAAAACCAAGTTGAAAATGAAGTTTCTTCATACCTGGTCTCCCCACAAGAGGACAAAGGGCAGAGCCTTCCTGCTTTTGTGTTTTGCTGTTTGCTGCCCAAATCTTCCCCTCCTGACTCCTTCCACCCTCCTCCTCCTCTTTATATTTGGTTTGACTGCAAAGCTTTTTCCTTCCTTGGGTGTTGAAGGAGCTGAGCCATAAATCAAGAGTGAGCTGAATGCCTCAAGTCTTGGGTGCCAGAACAGCTGGAAAAAAAAGACAAAAAAAAAAGAGGAATGGGGATCAGAGATTGGGGTTTGATTCCCCAGGGGAGGCAGGAGCTGTGCTGGTGGCAGTCAGGGATGAAGGAGAACCCAAACCTCCCTTCTGCAAATTTCCAAGAAAATGGTTTTTATTCCCCAATTTCTCCTTCAGGATTCATTCTTCCCTCAAACACCCTGTCCAGACCCTGCACTTCAGCACAGCCTTGCCCTGAACTCATCTCTGAGGCAGAACTTGGCCTTTTCCTCTCATTTGTGTTTCATGTTCTCCTTTCCTCTGCTCAAAAAAAAGGGGATTTGGGAATCAGGGGTTGTTGCTTTTGGAAAAATTCTGATTTTTCTGTAAATTAAACCTGGGACACAGCTCTAGGCTGCTGCAGCTCTGTTTATTTGGATTTGGCTGGGATGAAAAGAATTTAATTAAAGGGAAAATTAAAAAAAAAAAAAAAACAAATAACAAAACCAATAAAAAGTCATCTTAATGGGTTTTGCTAACTCGAATCAAGTGATGTTTCCTGGGTTAATCTCAAGCACTTTTTCATGCCCAAGACCTGGATTGTTCCCCCCAAAAAATGTGCTGTTTCTTGGTTGATATTTCAACAGCTTCACCTCCCTGTGCCAACTCTTGCAGACAGGTTTCAAAATAAACAAACAAAAAAGAAATCCCTACCTGCAAAAATCAGATGGAGGATAAAAAGAGGCACCAGCCCATAGGATTTCCACCCCCTCTGATGGATTTTACAAAACCCTCCAAAACTGAGCAGAGAACAAGTGTGATCAGCACCAAAAAGCAGCCTGGTGCTTTCTGAGAGGAAAAACTTTAAAAATGTCTTCAGTTGTTTGGGAAAACCCCCTGAAATTCCAACCTTGTTCCAAGATATTTCAGAAACCTAAAATAAAAAACAAGCTGGACAGATTTTCCTGTGTTTCCTTGAAAGACCTGAAGAAAGAGCTTTTTTTTTTTTTTTTTTCCCCAAAAAAGCTCTAAAAGAGCAGAAGCAACCTGAAAAATAACTGGCAGCTGACTCTGCTGGGCTGGTGAAGCAGTAGAAATTACAAAAAGAAAAGTTTTAAGGAGGCAATATGGAATTTTTTTTTTTAGAAATTACAAAAAGAAAAGCTTTAAAGAGGCAATATGGAATTTTTTTTTTTAGAAATTACAAAAAGAAAAGCTTTAAGGAGGCAATATGGAATTTTTTTTTAGAAATTACAAAAAGAAAAGCTTTAAAGAGTCTATATGGATTTTTTTTTTTTTGTTAGAAATTACAAAAAGCTTTAAAGAGGCAATATGGAATTTTTGTTAGAAATTACAAAAAGAAAAGCTTTAAAGAGGCTAAATGGACATTTTTTTGGCATGCTGCTGCCTCTGGCTTTTCAGGCATCCCACCTCTTGTTGCCCAAAGGCTCTGCCTGTGGCCTTTTTTTTGAATTCCAAGATCATTTCACCATCCCAGCAGGAGCCTCAGCTCCCTGCTCTCTCCTTCCTCTCTCTCCTCTTTGCCACCTCTGGTTCTCTCCACCCTTTGAGGAGGTTCCCAGCCTCCAACCCAAAGCCAAACCAACCCAAAGGGAGCTCCAAAGCCAAAGGGAGCACAGAGGTGGCTTTGTTGTGGGGCTGAGGCACAAAGAGGGAGAAGCACCAACCCTGGCATGGCCAGAAAGGGTTTGGCTGCTCTGTCCAGTGTGTCAATTATGTCAGCTCTGGGGAGGGAGGAAAAATGGGATCATTAGGAGGAGAAAGAGCAGCCTGGGGAGAGGGGAAAAGAACAAAACTGAAGTCTTGGGAATCATAGAATCCCAGAATCCTAGAATGGGCTGGGTTGGAAGGGACCTCAGAGCTCATCAGCTCCAACCCTTGCTCCACTCCCCCCGTGGTTCCCAGCCCATGGCACTGAGTGCCACATCCAGGCTCTTTTGAAATATCTCCAGGGATGGAGAATCCACCCCTTCCCTGGGCAGCCCATTCCAAGGTCTGATCACCCTCTCCAGAAAGAAATTCTTTCTCATGTCCAACCTAAACCTCCCCTGGCACAACTTGAGACCTCTTGTGCCCTCTTGTCTTGCTGAGAGTTGCCTGGGAAAAGAGCCCAACCCCCCCCTGGCTCCAACCTCCTTTCAGGGAGTTGGAGAGAGTGATGAGGTCTCCCCTGAGCCTCCTCTTCTCCAGCCTCAACACCCCCAGCTCCCTCAGCCCTTCCTCACAGGAATTCTGCTGGATCCCTTCCCAGCCTCCTTGCTCTTCTCTGGACCTGCTCCAGCACCTCAATCTCCTTCCTGAGCTGAGGGGCCCAGAACTGGACACAGGACTCAAGCTGTGGCCTCCCCAGGGCTGAGCACAGGGGCAGAATCCCTTCCCTGGACCTGCTGGCCACGCTGTTCCTGAGCCAGCCCAGGATGCCATTGGCCTTCTTGGCCACCTGGGCACACTGCTGCCTCCTCTTCAGCTTCCTGGCAATCCAGACTCCCAGCTCCCTTTCTGCCACTCTGTGCCCAGCCTGGAGCTCCCCATGGGGTTCTTGTGGCCAAAGTACAGGACCCGGCACTTGGAATGTTGAACCTCACCCCGTTGGGATCAGCCCAACTCTCCAACCTCTCCAGGTCCCTCTGCAGAGCCCTCCTGCCTTCCAGCTGATCCACACTCCCCCCAGCTTGGTGTCATCTGGGAATTTGCTGGAAGGGCTCCTTTGGGCTCCTTTGCACACAACAACTGTGCCTGGAAAACAAGTGTGAGGTGGGGGTGAGGAGGGGGGTGAGGAGAGGGATTTCTCCTCCAGGAAAGGAGGTGGGAGCCCTGGGTTCTTGGTTCAGATGCAAAGTGTCTCCAGCCAAAATAGCTGTGACTTGCTTGACAACTGCTGAGGAAGCTGGGGGTGTTGTTGTGCTCTGCTGTCAGCTGCCACCCAGCAGGCAGCAATTCCCCTTCCCCTTCTCCCTCCTCTCCTCCTGCTTCTCCTTCTCCAGCTCCCACCCAAATAAGGAGAAGGAATGAAGGGGAGACATCTGGGATGTCCCACCAGTCCCCCACTCCTCTCCCAGCCTTACCAAAATCCACAAGGATTTCAAGCTGCAGAGCACAGCACCCATCCACTCAGCCTGCAGCACTGTGCCTCTCTCATTTTCTAAAAAAAAGGAATTAAAAAAATAAAGAGCCAGGCAGAGCAGAGTTGGGTTTGTGGCCTTTCAGTGCATGGAAACAAATTTTTACCTCAAGTCTTCCTGGTTTGCTGGGGAGAATTGGCTCTTCCTACTGCAGAGCACGGGGCTTCAATCCTTGGAGCACCAAAATCCTCTTCCACATCCAGAGAGGGAGAGGAAAAAATAGAAAATAGTTTGACCTACATTCATCAGAATAATTATTGACTTGACAAGTTCCAACCAGTTTGTTGTTTTTTTTTTTTTTTTTTCAAATTAAAGCTCGGCAAGAACAAACCCACTTCCCAACAAAAACAATTAAAAAAAAGGACAAAAACATTAAAAAATGGGGAAAAAACTAAAAATCCTCAGTGTTTTTCTGTCAGACATACAGTGATCATGTGGAAATGCAGCCCTGGAATATCTGTCTATGAATAATTGTGTGTGCTGATGTCTCTTTAGGAGAGACATCCCCCCAGAACCATCCTTGACCCTTTCCAAACTCCACTGAGAAATACTTATTAGGAATTTCTGCCTAATTATGAACAGCATTAGGCTCTCTACCTATTAAAAAATCCTGGACTGTTAGGAGGATTTCTTTTCTCTCAGCTCAATTTTAAATACACCTTCATTTTGCCCTGAAAACCAGGAATTTCTGCCTGAAATTGCCTTTTTTTTCCTTCCTTTCTTTTCCTTCCTTCTTTTTTCCTTTTTTTTCCATGTGCTTCACAAAGCTCTCAGTCCCTCCACCTCCTCACTTCTCTGTGTTCCACGTTTCTTTTGTGTGCTAATTGCTGTCTTTGCACTCAGTCTGTGCCAGATGGACCCTCTTGAAGGAGGAATTATGGCTCTTCAGCAACTTAAGGCTGTTTTTTTCCAGACTCATCCCCAGCAAGCACGGAATTCCAGTGCATGTCCCATCTTTGTCCCCATTCCTGGCTGCCTGAGGGTTTGTTGGGCTTGAATTCCTCTCCTGTGGTGCTGGGTGGGTGGGCAGGTGGAGGGGAAGATGATATTAAAGAAAGAAAACTGATGAAAAAGTCTCTTACACACAGAGATGCACACATCTCTTTTACATGCATTGGTTTTACGTGTAAATCTGCATAAAAATCCTAATTTTTTACATCTATCCCCAAGTGATTTAGGGGAGCAGACACTCAAGGAGCTGGTGGGAAAGGGATTAAGAGGTTTCTTGCCAAGCTCCTGCCACCAGGTGTTTGTTTGCAGGAACTGGAAGGTGTTTGTTGGCAGGGTGGGAATCCTGTGCTCAGCATTTCAGAAATGCTTCCGGCCTGCTGGGGTGAAACCCAAGCCCAGTTTTGAATTCCTTGGCAACCTGACCCCAGAAATTGGATCCCCACGCCCCAGTTTTCCTCTCTGTATGAAGATAATAAACCCTCCTCCCCCTCAAAAAGGATGGGGTGGGACTGGGTGAGAAGCAGTTTGATCCCAAGAAGCAGGAGCTGGCAGCAGTAGTGCCCAATCAATCTTAGAGAATTTGCAGGTGATGCCTGACACGGTTTGGGATTTTTTTTTTTTTTTTTTTTGCCATGATATCTGGGGGAGAAAAAAGTGGCTGAATTTTCAGATATTTGTTTGACTTTCTAAAATGTCCCTGACCAGTGAATTCTCTGCTGCATTAAGGTTTCAAGTTTTGAAGCAACTCCTCCCTGCTCAGAGGTAACACGGGTAGGGTTTGGGGTTGTTTTTTTTTTTTTTTGTGCTGTTTTGGTTTGGGTTTGGGTTTTTTTTTTTCAATCTTTATAACTTTTCTGCTGGGTCAGAGAAGCTAGAGTTCAAACTGCAGCAGATCAGCCTCTCACCAGACAAATGGTTTGGGAGTTCTGCCCTTCCCTGCCTGGGAGAAGCTTTTTCCTCACTGTGTGCTCAGGATAAAGAGTTCAGAGATGCATGGACAGACAGACAGACAGACAGAGGGTACCACTCAGAGCTGGAAGAATTTGGGGCTCCCAGTTTGATATTAAG
This sequence comes from Heliangelus exortis, assembly GCF_036169615.1. NCBI lineage: Eukaryota > Metazoa > Chordata > Aves > Apodiformes > Trochilidae > Heliangelus > Heliangelus exortis. Next base: position 4,138,496 of record NC_092448.1, read on the forward strand.
CAGGGATGCAAAGGACTGGCATGAACTGGAACTACCCAGCAGAGCTGGGGACAGAATTCTTTAAAGGACAAACTGGTGACAGATGGGCTGAGTCATGGCAAAACAGAACGGAATTCTCCAAAGAGGGGGAAAAAATGCAAATATCCTAAAAGGGAATTAATTCTTCTGAAGGACACGGGCAGCCTTTGGCTATCAGGTGGCAGGATGATTATTTCCACCCCTGGAGAGCCCTAAAGGATTTTTGTGTGAGTAGGGAAGGAGAGTAGAGAGCAAGGAATCAACCAGAGACCACCAAACCCAGGCTGCTGGAGCACCCAAAGAAATCCCAAGAGGGAGGAAAATGCTGAGGGTGCTGAGTGCCTGGATGCAGGAGGTGGGGAAGTGACATTCCCTGAAGGTTGGAGCCTGGCAGAGCTGGTCCCATGACTGGTTATGCTGTAAGAGGAGTCACTTGATAGCTGCAGAACAACCCCCCCTCTCCTCCTGCCAGCCAAGTCTTCTTCCCTCCAACCCACTTGCTGCTATATATAGAATTTCATATAGAATTTCTCTGTCTGCCTTTTTTTTTTTTTTTTTTTTTTTTTTCCCTCCTTGCAGTCTGTTCTGCTTCCCAGAAAGCAGGAATGGGAATGTGCTACAGACAAGCAGTTCATAAAAAGAATGGTTTGTCCTCTGGATGTCAAGGATGCCATTAGGAAAATCAGTTTATCTGTCTCCCTGGACAAGTCAGTCAAACAAATTTGTCTTCTGCCATCTGCTCCTTCCTTATTTTTCAGGGAAGAACCAACCCACCAAGGAGTCAAGAAGAGGGAAAAGCAGAGATGGGGGGCTACCAGGAAAAGGTTTGCAGCAGCAGCAGCAGCAGCCTCCTCATCAATTATGTAAGAGTGAAGTTAATTTCTTGTTGAGTCTGAGATGTGTCATCAGGTAGCAGCTCAGCTTCTCCAGCACTTGCAGGGATTGCAGCAACTTCTGGGGGGGAAGCAGGCAGCTTTTCACCAGCAAAGGAGAAAAAAAAAATAAATGAAACTTGCATTTTTTAATTTTGCTCATCAGCAGAGCTAAGGCAGAAAGAGCACTGTGGATGTTTGCTGATAAATGTGGCTGCAGGTTCCTGAGGAGAGGGTTGAGAGCTGAACTCATTAAAAGAACCAAACTCCAGCAGCAGAACCAGGCAGCCTGGAGAGCACTGACCAGAACCTCCCACCCTTCAGCAACCTGGAACACAGAGCAGAGCTGGGAAAGCCTCACTCCAGGAGATGGGGCTGAAAGCTCAAGTGGATGCATTTAAAAATCTAGAAAAAAAAAAGAAAGCCTCTCATCTCTCAATGGTTTTCCTCTGACAGTCCAGGCACCCTTAGAGTGGCCACAACTTCTTCTGCTGGAGCTCGTGGCCTTGTTTGTTCTTCAGCTTTAGAAAAGTCACTGTGCTTTAAAACCAGGTTCCCCTTTTACAGGGCCCTCTGCCCACTTTTCCATCCTTTTCTCCCTGCTTAGCAGTTTTGAAATGTTTCCCTAAGGAGAAAGTTTCCATTGCAGAGAGTCGTGAATTCAAAAAAAAAAAAAAAAAAAGAAAAAAAAAAAGAGGTGGGCACATGAAAGTCCCATCAAATTCTTGTCAGAATCACAGAACAGGGCAACCTGTTCCAGTGTCTGAACTTAAAGAATTTCTTCCTAATATCCAGCCACAATCCCAGTTTGGAACCAGTTCAGCTGAACCTTAAGAAACAGAGAAGAAATAACACAGAAAAGATAAAATAAAGATGGGCAGGGTGAGGTGTGAGGCAGCAGGTGATGACTTTTGCTCCCTTGGTGGCCCACCCAGGTTTCCAGGGACAAACCTGGCTCCGAGTCACCTTCCAACACCATTTGGTGACCAGGAGGAGCAGAGGGAACCAGGGCTCAAGCACTGACCCTGCCAGCTCCTCCAGGCATGACAGGGGATGAATCACCCAGAGGGCAGGAGGTCCCTGTTCCCAAAAATAGGAAGGAGCTGCTGCACCCCTTTGATTCACCAGCCGTGTCTTCATCTGCTCAGGGACTCCAATTCCCACCCCCACCCCATAAGAAGTTGATATTTCCATGCACACAGGAGGTAAAAGGAGCTGTGAGGAAGCACCCCCAACCCCAAAGATCTCCCTGTTTCCTTTGAAAGGAATTTTGAGGTAAAAGGAGCTGTGAGGAAGCACCCCCCAGCCCCAAAGATCTCCCTGTTTCCTTTGAAAGGAATTTTGAGGTAAAAGGAGCTGTGAGGAAGCACCCCCCAGCCCCAAAGATCTCCCTGTTTCCTTTGAAAGGAATTTTGAGGTAAAAGGAGCTGTGAGGAAGCACCCCCCAGCCCCAAAGATCTCCCTGTTTCCTTTGAAAGGAATTCTGAGGTAAAAGGAGCTGTGAGAAAGCACTCCCCAGCCCCAAAGATCTCCCTGTTTCCTTTGAAAGGAATTTTGAGGTAAAAGGAGCTGTGAGGAAGCACCCCCCAGCCCCAAAGATCTCCCTGTTTCCTTTGAAAGGAATTTTGAGGTAAAAGGAGCTGTGAGGAAGCACCCCCCAGCCCCAAAGATCTCCCTGTTTCCTTTGAAAGGAATTTTGAGGTAAAAGGAGCTGTGAGGAAGCACCCCCCAGCCCCAAAGATCTCCCTGTTTCATTTGAAAGGAATTTTGAGGTAAAAGGAGCTGTGAGGAAGCACTCCCCAGCCCCAAAGATCTCCCTGTTTCATTTGAAAGGAATTTTGAGGTAAAAGGAGCTGTGAGAAAGCACTCCCCAGCCCCAAAGATCTCCCTGTTTCCTTTGAAAGCAATTTTGAGGTAAAAGGAGCTGTGAGGAAGCACCCCCCAGCCCCAAAGATCTCCCTGTTTCCTTTGAAAGGAATTCTGAGGTAAAAGGAGCTGTGAGGAAGCACCCCCAGCCCCAAAGATCTCCCTGTTTCCTTTGAAAGGAATTCTGAGGTAAAAGGAGCTGTGAGGAAGCACCCCCCAGCCCCAAAGATCTCCCTGTTTCCTTTGAAAGGAACTTTGAGGTAAAAGGAGCTGTGAGGAAGCACTCCCCAACCCCAAAGATCTCCCTGTTTCCTTTGAAAGGAATTTTGAGGTAAAAGGAGCTGTGAGGAAGCACCCCCAGCCCCAAAGATCTCCCTGTTTCATTTGAAAGGAATTTTGAGGTAAAAGGAGCTGTGAGGAAGCACTCCCCAGCCCCAAAGATCTCCCTGTTTCCTTTGAAAGGAATTTTGAGGTAAAAGGAGCTGTGAGGAAGCACCCCCCAACCCCAAAGATCTCCCTGTTTCATTTGAAAGGAAAATAAAAAACTAGAGGTGCCCACTGTGACCAAAAAAGAAGGCAAAGGGAGACTCTAAACTGGAACAGACCAGGTGCTTGCTACTGGGTAGAGCAACGAGGGTGCCAGCTCCAAGGGAACTGGATAAGAAGGATTGTGAACATATTTCCAGCCATCTGGCAGCCTCTAATTATCCAAGTGATGAGGCTGCCTGAGCACTCACCAAAATGTGGAGAGGGAGGGAAGGGAGGAGTTTGTTTGGGCAGAGGAGCCCCAGTGCTTCATGCTTTCATCGTATGTTTTTTGGAAATGTTTTATATCACTTACAAGATTATTTATATTGCTGGGGATGGAGGGAAATGAGGAGCAGAAGGAAATGGAAGGGCTACTCCTCCTGCTGGAGTTTGCCTTCCAGGTTTTTTAAAAATCAAGTTGGAGGGGAGAAAAGACAATTTCTTGAGAGGGAACAGGGATGAGTCAGGATTCCTTCTCACCTGCACCACTGATACTGGCTGAGGGCTTGCAAATATTTAGTGGGAAATCTGCAACAGGTGGGAGAAAATCCCAGGTTCTGGAAGTAGAGCAGAAGGTTTGAAACCACAGTGCTGCTGTTTATTCAGAATCTGAGAGGGAAAGTTAAAAGTTTATGTTTTTAGGCACCTGTATTATGCTTTTATTTACCTTAGTTGTGGTCTTTTCATGCCTGAATTCACCAGCATCATGGTTGTGTTACCTTGAAATTATTTCATTGTGCTTTCTTTCCCAATCAGTTTTGATTTATTTTCTTGGCTTTCTCACCTTTCAGCTCAACCTTTTCTTCTTTAGACTGACACTTGGCTTTCTTTCCTCCTTTTTTGCAGGAAAGACATTTGCAGAGGTTGAGGAAGTTCTTGGGTGTTGCAATGGAGGTGCCTTCCCAGTTCCTTTCTTGCCTTCTGGCAAGTTTGTCTTCATCTTTTTTTTTTTTTTTTTTTTTTTTTTTTTTAATCTTTTTTTTTTTTTTAATCATTTGTGGGGTGCTGCCAGAAATGCTGAGCCAAAACGGTTCAATTTCCTCATTTTTGGCTTCCTCATTTTCACTCCTATAAAAAAAAAAAAAAAAAAAAAAAAAAATTCTTAATTTGCTTGAGCTGAGTAATTCCTCCTAAAGTCAATCTCTGCACCCAGATCAGGAGGTTTTGGCATCACCTTTCAAACAAAACAAAAAAAACCCAGTTGCAATTAGGTTGTGTGAAGGTTGTATTACTCTGTGATGCCTCCAAAGAAATCTCTTATCCTGCCCAGAGGATTTGCTTTGCAGCCACTCTGCAGTCTGCACCTGCAGGCCCCCAAGAAGCTTTCTTCTGGGTTAAATTAGAAAACAATACGATAATTACAGAATTTTGAAGTTGTTGGGGTTTTTTTTAACTCTTTTGCTAAGAAGTACAGAGGTTAAATAATATATATGATCACCCTGAATGTTTCCTGAGAGAACAGAAGGAGTAATGCTGCTTGCAGTAGTTTTCTTTCTGTGCTGCAGGTAGGCTGAGTTTTCATCACCTGGGAGCAAACACTAATCATGTTTTCCACTCACCTATCAGGACTGAACTCCCCAAAACCTTGTGCCAGTGGTGTCTGTGTCCTCAGCACCACAGAGCAGCAACGACTGATTTTTTGGGGACGAAAAGGCAAAATCTTTTTTTTTTTTTTTTTTTTTTTTTTTGGGAATAAGAAATGTGGAGTGCTCATTTCCCAAAGCTAACACATACCAGACAACTTTGTACAAGCTTCTGGATGAATCAAGCCTTTCAGCCAGCACACACTGCCCTGCTTGTTCCATCAAGTGGTGCCTGCTGGTAGCTAACCTCTCCTCTCAGCTGGACACTGCACCCAGTGCCACTTGTCTGCCAGCTTCCCAGCAGCAGAACCCCCCTCACAGCTGCCCCATCCCACACTTCCTATTTTATTTTATTTATTGCCCTTTTATTCCTTGGACACTACAGATGAAGACACAAAACATTCCTGCTGATTTATCCTCCCCACAGCTGTCAGAAACCCACTGGAAGTCAACTAAGAATCCACACTGAGAAAAAAAAACCAGGAAACCAGCCTGGAAGTTCTGGTGCCAGCCAAGTGCTCCTGAAACGACTCAGGAAGGCAGAAGGGTTTTGAGAACGCTGCCTTTCTGTCATCGCTCCCTGATGGAGGGGGAAATGATTACCTGGGGGTTATTTTTCACACTTCCGATTACTAAAAGACAGCTGAAGAGATTTCCCTGCCCAGCACCCAGCTCGGTACGGGTCGGGCTGTCGTGTAGACGGTGCCCTCTAGTGCTCATCTGAGAGTGGGCTGGGTTGGAAGGGACCTCAGAGCTCATCAGCTCCAACCCTTGCTCCACTCCCCCCGTGGTTCCCAGCCCATGGCACTGAGTGCCACATCCAGGCTCTTTTGAAATATCTCCAGGGATGGAGAATCCACCCCTTCCCTGGGCAGCCCATTCCAAGGGCTGAGCACCCTCTCTGCAAAGAATCCTTTCCTAATATCCAACCTAAACCTCCCCTGGCAGAGCTTCAGCTCTGCCAGGGGAGGTTTAGGTTGGATATTAGGAATAAATTCTTAATCCCAAGCCCTCTTGTCTTGCTGAGAGTTGCCTGGGAAAAGAGCCCAACCCCCCCCTGGCTCCAACCTCCTTTCAGGGAGTTGGAGAGAGTGATGAGGTCTCCCCTGAGCCTCCTCTTCTCCAGCCTCAACACCCCCAGCTCCCTCAGCCCTTCCTCACAGGAATTCTGCTGGATCCCTTCCCAGCCTCCTTGCTCTTCTCTGGACCTGCTCCAGCACCTCAATCTCCTTCCTGAGCTGAGGGGCCCAGAACTGGACACAGGACTCAAGCTGTGGCCTCCCCAGGGCTGAGCACAGGGGCAGAATCCCTTCCCTGGACCTGCTGGCCACGCTGTTCCTGAGCCAGCCCAGGATGCCATTGGCCTTCTTGGCCACCTGGGCACACTGCTGCCTCCTCTTCAGCTTCCTGTCAAACCAAGGAAAAAATCTTCCCAAACCAAGGGCCAGGGCTGCTCTGGAGCACCTGCAGTTTCCAAGCAGGTAATGGGGTGGTTATAGAACGACTCTCAAGACGTTTTTTAAAGAATTCCAAAAAGTTTTGAACATTTTTTTCCCCCCCCTTCCTCTTTCTTCCCCGAGTGGCAAAGGAGAGAATAACAGCGGTGGCACCTGGGGACCTCTCCTGTCACCTCCACCCCTCTCCTGTCACCTCCTGGCACAGGGAGGAGCAGAAAAAACAGCTACAAAAAAGAGCAGGAAAAGCACAGACAATCGTCTCAGGTTGTTGGGGAAAGAAAGCAAAGGGGTTGCACCTCGTGTCTACATTTTTTTTTTAAACTACACCGTGTTGGAAACTTTTGAGAGGCAGCAGGTTTTGTGTCCAGCTCCAAACTCCCTCCTAACAAAGAAAAGGTTTGTAAAAGCAAACTCCTTTTTAAGAAATTTGGCTTTCGTGTGCCCTCACTTTCTTAATCATGTCACTTGTCACTCGTGAAGGTGCACAGAGAATTTGTTTTGCTCTCCCCTCTTTCTACACTTTTCCCTTCTCCACAGCAGAAAAGCCAGAGCTGCTCTCTGCAGCCTGTTCTCTACACCACCAGAAATGCTGCTGTTTAGAGGAAAAAAAAAATTTTTTTTTTATTTGGAGAAGCTGGAAGGAAAAGACTTAAAAAGCTTTGCAGTAAAAGGGTTTTTTGGGGTTTTTTTTTTTTTGCTTTTCAATAGTATGATGATTCTGGAACCTTCTTTGTAGTGAGAATGCTCAACTTTCATGTAGAAATTATGCAAAAATGTCAGCCTACAGCTATTCAGAAACTCAGAGCAGAGATCCATTCATGTTCTTCCTCCTCATTCTTACAAAGGTGCAAGGAGTCTGCTCAGAGCTGGGTTTTGAATGAGGAGTAACTGTGTCAAAACCCAAACCAAAACAAATCAGGAGGCTCTCTCAGGCAAAGCCTCCCTTGTTAATTTGTGTCAAAATGTGACTGGAAGAGATTTCCCTACCAACAGAGGTGGGAAAACCCCTCATTATCTCAGCAGATAAAACACTTTCACCTCCAGAAGTCTGGGCTTCAAAGCTCCAGACACCTGCAGTTCTCTTTTAACACCAAAAGCTTGAAGAATTCCACGAGGTTCTAAGAGTTCAGAGCTCTGTTCACCTCAGCAGGAGTATGGGGTAGAGGTGTGGATTGACACTCAATATTTAGCATTAAAAAACTCATGGCTTGATTAATTACGTGTGGAAAAGGATTAACAACATGGAACAGCCTGGGTGAGCCAGCCCAAACCAACCCCCTTCATCCAAGTGCTCATGAAAACCTTTCCTTTTCAACACATATTTTAAATACATGTTATACTGCCTTGTGTGTATAATGCAGATATTTTAAAGGAATTGTGCTTGCTGCCAAAAATTTACCAGGACTTTCTCCTAAGCCACTGCTGCCTTTTAAATGGAAGGAGAAGGGCAATAAGCATCATGCAAAATGCTTTCTTGTAATTGGAGAACTGCAATTAAAACTAATTAAAAGCACTAAACTGTAAATCACTATCTTGAAACAAGAAACCAGGTCGATTTTGTCTGGTTTGAGCTCTAAAGGGACACAGACAGCATCCCACCAACTTCTTTATGGTGCTGGAGGTGATGCCAACAAATCTGCTGCCAAAGTTACTATTAGGATGCTGTTGTAAGACTATGCTTAAAAAAAAAAAAAAAAAAAAAACAAAAAAAAAACAAAAAAAACAACAAACATAAAACATAAAACAAGCCCCCAAATCCTGTTTTTTCCATCGTTGTTCCTAGAACAGAACCCTTGCCCTCAGTGCTACGAGTTCTCAACCTTTATTTAAGCTGTGGTTTTCTTTTGGTTTCTTGCCACGGCCCTACACTTATTTTTGGATTTTCCCTCATTTTTGGCTGTTAAATAAGAAGCATGAGGAAAGGGTTCCCTCGATTTTTTTTTTTTTTTTTTTTTTTTTTTGAGGCACAACGCATACTATGAATCTAACATTTAAAAACCATCAGAGTGGTGCCCAGAAGATAAAAGCCATAACTCAAGAGAAAAATCTCCCAAGAGGAGCAGCACCAGAACTTTCAGAGTATGATAAAAAAATTGAAGGGAGGAGGGGGGAAAATCTCAGCTGCCTGAAAACTTTCTTTTAAAAAAGAGCTCTCTAGCCAGTAAGTTTTACATAGGGAAGAACTTTGTTTTCACGCTGAGAATTAGTACCCAAGTCCAGCTAAACTTCCATCTTTTTCTCACAGACAGCACTGAAAAAAAAAAATCCAAACCAAACCAAAAACTTCGGGATTATGCTTTGTACTTTTCCCCCCACAAAACACTGAAAAAAATCCAAAACAAACAAAAAACTTCGGGATTATGCTTTGTACTTTTTCCCCCCCCCCCAATCCTCTGGACTCGGAACCATCTCCAGGTGATCCCTACCCACCACAGGCAGACACGCTGACACCAACCTGACAGGAAAAGCCTCCCTTGCGGCGCAGGGGGGACGCGGAGGGGTAAGTAGGGGTTGTTTTGGGGGGGAACGAGGCACTACAGGGGGTGTGGGGTGAACTTTCCACACCTCCATCCCCGCCATCAGGCACCGGGGAGGAGCGAACGGCGGCTGAGGGGAGAGGAGAGGAGGGGAGCGGGAAGGCGGGAAGAGGGGGAGGGGGCGGAACTGCGGCAAATCTCAGCCAATCAGCGGCGCGATCGCGGCTCGGCCCCTGCTGGCTGGGGGGGGCGAACCCGTGGGTTAACGATTTCCCGCTCTCGCCCCCTCAGGCGGCGGCGGAGGGGAGGGAAGGGCGGGAGGGGGGAAGTGGCCCCGTTCCTCTCATGAGGCGTCCGTGAGCCCTGAGGAAGGGAAAGGCAACACGAGTGGGAGATAAAGGGTCGGGAAGAGAGGAAAGATGGGGCAATAAAGCAAACAGAAAGCTCCGTGAGGAGGAGGAAGGCTCAGGGCCGCCCCACCAGCAGGGCTTCCCCTCCCTCCTGCGACAAAATGGAGGGCGGCAGAGCCTCCGGAGACAGCAGGCAGGGCCGGTTTTAGCCTCTGGAGAGCTGCTGCTTTCCCTCTGTCCCTGCCTTCCCATCGAGCATCCCTGCCTCAGGAGGGACAGAGGGGTTGTGCAGCAGCAGAGGTGTGTTGGAAACAGAGTAAGAAAGGTGGTTTGGTGACAGGTCACGACAAGCTGCTCACCTCACAACATCGCCAAGAGTCATCCCACGCCTCAAGTTTTTCCTGATTCTCAAGACGTGCCTGGGTTTGTAGTCCTCACCTTGCTAAGCCATAGAGCAGAATAGAACAGCTTGGGTTTAGTTAATATGAAACCACCGAATAAACCCCCCATAGGTACTCACGGGCTTTTAAAAATAACCTTAAAGCTCAGGTTCCATGTTCAGCCTCACTCCGGTGGGATGAGAGGTGCAGAGGGGGCAAACTGAGGCTTCAGATGGGAAGGCAAATCCTCCCCACATTTAAAACAGGGAAAAAGGAATAATCCCAGAAAAAACACCACCCATTTCTTGGCTGCTCACTCATTTTGGAGAAGAAAAGCTTGTTGGGTGAGTAGCTTTCTCAAGTGGATCCAGATTTATTTTTTTTTTTTTTGCCAAGACTGCTGGACGAATCCCAAAACAAAACCACAATGCTCTGTCTAGCTGGATAAGGAGATTTTTTAAAATAAACATTGTTCTCAAATGAGGAATAACTCCCACAGACCGAGGCAGCTCCTTCGAAAGGACTTGCAGCTCACACTAAGTCAGCATTTCTGAGGAGCAAAATAGAATAACCAGGCTCTCAAGTTTCATTTTTGTTTCTCAAGGCTCAGACTTGCACAGCTCAGCTACACTTGTATTGGTTTCCATAGCTCCAACACACATTTCTACATTTAAACTCATCTGGAAACACTCTTAAAGGATCCAGTCCTCATTTCGTGCTTCTCATCCATCCTTCCTCAACTGTGACAACGTTACCAAGAACCAAAATAACATAAAATCCAAATTCCAGGCACAAAGAGGCAGAAATTCTGCAGGTAACAAAAAAACAATTAGCTCTTAGTCCATTCCTTAAGAGATCCCACAGTCTGTCCCTACTAAAAGAAGTAATTCCACACAATAGTCTCAATTTATTTGAAATAATTCAGTTTGAAAACTTTTTTTCTTTTTTAATTTAAAATTTACAGCACGAGTGGGGAGGAAACATGTTTTGTTACAACTAAAAATTATAAGAAGAGTGCTGCAGGGTTGTTTTCTTTAATTTAACACTGCCATGGCTTTATTCAAAACACAGTTGCACAAAATCAGTTACTCCAAAGTTTTAAGGAAAGAGTTTGAGAAGGAACCAAAAACACACTATATACATACTGCCATACAAAGAGCATTAAAATAGGACAAAAACCTCTACAAAATATAAAACCCACCCTTACATATTTGCATGAAAAGACCACCCACCAAGCAAAAAAGTTTCAAAAGTTATCTGGAGGCTCTGTATTACTTAAGTTTTAAAAAATGCAACTCTGTTTCATTGCATGCCAAGCTGACAAATAGGAAACTACACTTCAGTGATGGTAAAATGCTGAGGAAAAGACAATAGTTCTTTAGAGTTGGTGTGAGGCTCAGATTTTTTTTTTTTAATTTTTTTTTTTTTTTATGGAGAGGCTGATGCACGACTCTACAAGTTGGTTTTTAAGAAGCTTGAAGTTGTGGGGAAGGTCTGTTAACCTTTTAAACTTAAGTTTATTCTGGTTTTGTTTCATCCAGTATCCAAACTGGACTTGCTGACTGAAAGAAGACTCAATTTTTATTTCTTAAATGGAAAGATTGGTTGGGTTGTTTTTTTTTTTGTTTTTTCCCTGCTTCCAACTCATTTTATATGCATCAGGAAAAGACAATTATGGAAAAAAAAAACAAACCAAACCCTGATGAGGTACTTGGAAGTACACACTTATAAATAACAGGTTTCAATCATTCGCCCAGACTACCAAAACAAAACAAAAAACCCAAACAACCCAAGCAAAAAAAAAAAAAAAAGATGGGAAAAGACACTTTTCTACCTCAAAGCTGAGCACAAAGCAACTGCCTGGAACACAGAGCCTCCACGACAAGCTAAGATGTGCACTTACCTAAGGGTTCTACTCATTCAGTACTCACACACCAACACAGGAACTCAAGGTTGTGGCTGTAGATGTAGTTTTACCTCTACTTTTCTAGTGTCTTTACAGATAGTTTTTAAAAAAAAAAAAAAAAAAAAAAAAGAGAAAACCAAAATAACTCAACCCCCCCTTTTCTCAGTTCATTTCCAGGTCTGTTGCCCTCTGCAATCCCTTCAGACCAGTGATGCTTCCCAGGTGAGGAACTATGGTTTAAGGCTCTATTCTGGGAGGGAGGGAGGGGGAAGAAAAAATAAAAATAAAAAAACCCAAACCAAACCACACAAGAACTCTGGCTTTGCAGAACTTCAACCCTGCAGTATCTGAACTTGCTTGAAGTCACATTGAAAAGTCTGCTAGTGTGAAACAACTATTAAATATTCACAGGTAACAGAGCTACAGGTGACTGACTCTTTCTTAGGTCCAGGAAATCTCCCACCCAAGGTGTCTCCCCCAGTTTCATGGCAGCTCCTGTCAGCCAAGACATATAAAAATAATTCTCTTGAATAAAGCTGTGTGTGTTATTTGGTTCAGTACCTATGTGACACAATGGAAATTAGGTTTTAGAGCAAGACTACTGGTGGAATTCCAAATGGGAGCTGAAGGAGGAATGCTCTGTGTCTGAAATTTCTTTTGCAGTGGCTCCAAGAGAAAACATGAATCCATTGGGGCAGAATTACCAAGACCTGGTGGTCACAGGCTGCCAGGAAAAAAAAAAAAAAAATAAAGAGCTTGTCTGCACTGTACTTGCACCAACTGTACCCATTAGAACAAGTTTCTGCAGCCATTTGATATAAAAAAACCCTAAACTATTACCTAGTATTATACACAAGCTTGAATGTTTTGCCTACAACCAGATTGATAAAGTTGAAAAGGTGACCTGGGAGGAAAGATGAACTCATGGGTCAGCTTTCTGCCTTGTGAGATGCTGTAAAAGTGGGGAAGGAGTTGTCTGAAAAAAAAAAAAATAATGTGCTTGAAGGAGTTACCCGTTAACATCTGCACTAAAAATGCAAATATTGTCCAGCCAGATAGCAGGACTGCTGCAGAATTCCCCAAATGACACCATGAGAGCAAAGGGAGGGAACATTTAGCACCTACTCTGAGAGAAATGGTTGAAAACTACAGATTATTTGCTTTTGTAACACCTCTAATCAATATTTTGGGGCAAAACCTGTAGATTACAACCCTTTCAGTTTGCCAAGATGCATTCCTCCAGGTATCCTCCAGCAAAACCCCAACCACTTGGACAAGCAGGAAAAAATATCTTCTGAAACCCACTGAGGCTTTAGGATATAACACACAAAATGCAGAGAAGACTTAAAAAAAAAAAAATAAAATATTTCAGGAGTCACCTTTTAGAAAGCTGAAATAAAGATGGAATCAAGTTGTCAATTTCAAACAGAATCCCTGGTAAACTCAGGCTACAGTCAAACATCTCACTGAAAAGAGACTGGAATTCCCCATGGAGCATTTTTTGAAATTCAGCACTTTTTTTTTTTTCTTTTTTTTCTTTTTTTTTTTTTTTTTTTAGTATAAAAACTTTAAAATCTTGAAGGAAATTCACACCATGTGAAATGGGTGGTTCAACTCTTGGGCTAATGACCAACACAGCAAGCTTGTAGAAAATTAAAGAGCTCCAAATAAAAGTCTAGAAGGGAGGGGGGGGGGAAAGGAGAGAAAAAACCTGACAATGGCTTCAGTGATTATAGGGCTGAAAATTGATTTCCTACACATAGGTTCACTACCAGGCTATTATATCTTATTTGGAATGATAAAAAGGGCAAGAATAGTAAAACCACACTTTTTCCTATAAAAAGTTAACATATTCTCTTCTGTAGGGACATCTATGGTACATGGAGACATAAGAGAGCTGCATAATCACTATTGCATGTCTGGAACTGAAGAGTCTGGTCCTACTTGGGGCTGGAACAACTTTAATCCTCCTCTTCCTCTCCTTCATCTTCAGGGTCTCGTTTCCTCTTCTCCCCTCGAACACCCTCTGCTGACAGAAAAGAGGCAGGCATGGACCTCACTCCCTCAGACACCCCAAAAATCAGAGGAAAATTAAAGGAGATGAAGGTGTGGTTGGAGTTCACCACCCCAAACGTCACAAAATAATTCCAAAAAAATCAGTTTAAGTTGCTCTTTCACAACTAAGATGATGCTGAGGAGAACCAAGTGGGGGTACCAAAAAAACCCAAAATAAGTGTTTCTCAACAGCGATTTGAGAACTCCAATGGAAACAACGTTTTCTAATTTGACGTTTTTTCCTAATTTCTGGTTTAACCCCTCCGAGCTCGTGCTCAGGAAGCTGCTGGACTCGCTCAGCAAACTCTGCTCTCTTGTGGCCACATCAGGAAATTGCAATTTTGTCAAATCTTCCTTCTCCAGCAGCTCATCACCCCCTGCCCACCTGCTTTTTTAAAAGATTCAAAGGCTGCACGTGTGAGGAGTGAAAAATTAACGTTATTTCTTCAGGATTTCAGTCAGACACAGCTCCAAAAACTGCTCCACAAAGCCAAGCCTGCAGAATGGTCTGCTGAGACATTCTAGAATTTAGCTACATCTTACACAGTTCTCCTGGTTTAACATGAAATTTGGCTGCTAGGGAGAGTTTCAGGATTAGGATGGAGCCCCAAATCCTCAGAAAAGGAAAATTCAGAGGAGAAGGCAGCTAATTTTAAGATGAGATGTTGTTTCAATGTCTGTTGGAACAGAGCAGGAGGATCCAACACAAGGCTGGCCTTTCCTCAACACCTGGAAACCTCAAAAAGGTACAAAAAAGAAATGGGCAATATGTTTAACTTCTTACAGGTCTTTATCAAGCAAGATAAAAAGCTATTTTATGAAAAAATACTTGAGTCACCCACTTCTTGCAAACAGAACTCTACAAAACTCTCCAGAACAGCAACAAGACTTTGAAACCCTGGCATTTCTTCTTTATTTTTATTCTATGAACTGACAAAAAAAAAAAAAAAAATCATGCACAGCTCCTTCACCACCTGCTCAAACTGATCCTAAAACACCTCACATGAAGCAGAGCAGCCAAGGAGCAATTTCTGCCATTAAATTTCTCCAAGAAACCTGCAGAGAATCTCTTGTTCCACTCAACTTGGGCACTTACCTTCTTCCTCCTCATCACCTCCTTCTTCAACGTAGTCATCATCATCATCTTCATCCTTTGCAAAAAGCATGAAATATAATTTTTTTTTAATTGCTGTTGATTCCAGGTCTTTCCTTACACACAACCTGACTGCTCAGCTCCTGTTCCACATTTATTTTTTGAGGGGCACTCAGCAAGTACAGAATCACCCAGCCTATTATCTACCCCAAGCTTTTTTCTGCTTTGTTTTTCCCACTTATTCATCTGCAGAATTACAAAATGATCTGAAGAGGCAACAAAGGTGACAAACAGCTTTTAGTTTTCCTTTCAAGCCACTAAAAACCACCTTGAAGTTCTGGGCTTCAGAGCAGATTTGAAGCCTTAGCTTCACCAGTTGTGTTTCAACCAGAGGCTTAAATTACAAGAAAAATGAAGAACTCTGAATTTAGTTGAGGATTTTTCTGCACAGCCCTGGGAAATGCAGCTGATGGGAGATAAAATCAGGGCTTTTGTGAGCTGAGACTTCCAAGAATCTGTGCCAGACACTTCTCCCTCTGAGCCCCTTGGAGATGTTGAAGGAGAGCAAGAAATCTTGGGTTTCCCTTCACTCCAAAACTCCAAAACTTGCAAAACATTTCTATTTTCTACCTTAAGACCCCTCCATTTCCTTTTTAGCACAGTGTTACTTGAGAGATCCTCTGGGCTGGTGTCCACAGCTCCTCACACCACCACCAGGACAATTTTTAAATGACAAAAAAAAAAAAAAAAACCAAAAAAAAAAAACCAAAAAAAAAAACCAAAAAAAAAAAAACCAAAAAAAAAAAACAAAAAAAAAACAAAAAAAAAAAACCACAAAAAAACAACACAACCCCCCCCCCCCCCAAAAAAAAAACCACTAAAAAAACCCACCAAAAAAAAAAAAAAAAAAACCAAACCCAAGCCTCACAGACTTCTCCTTTGCTTCATCTTACCTGAGGCACAGGTGAACCAAACCCTGCAAGTCTCCCAGTACCTGGCAGGCACCAGGCAAAGGCTTTGTTTTTGGGGGAATTTCTCTCTAAAATCCATCACTCCACCTACTCTGCTCCTCTGTGCCTGGGCCCAGACACCAATCTGTTGGCAGATTTCCTCCTTGTCTTGGATCTGAGAGGATTTACCAACTTTTTACCTGAATCTCTTCTTTCATCAGGTAGGAAAGACCAACTTCCTCCTCCTCTTCTCCTTCCCCCAAATCTGAGCCCCCCTCATCTTCATCATCTTCCTCTTCATACTCCCCTGGAGGACCAGCTTCGTTCTCATCTTCATCATCATCATCTTCATCTCCTTCTGGAAAAAGAGGCACCCAAAGTGAAGCTGAATTAAATCCTCTTTTCCTACAAGTTCACCCCCACCAGGTAAAGCCAACTCTAGCTTTTTTTTTTTTTTTAATTTTTTTCCAGGATTTTTTTTTTTTTTTTTTAAATGCAGGCAACGTGTGGGAAACAAGCTTGATTTCCATGAAGTTACTCTTTAAAATGCTTCCCCCTGAAGCAAGGCTACCAATATTTTTACATCCCAAGCTTCAGGCAAAACCCTCAAAGCCTGAAGCAGCTCTGTATGCAAACTCCAGCTGAAAACTGAGTTGGTGGAAGGGGAAGAGGCTTCTGGGCAGAGCCAAACCCTAAAATATTTCAAGGCAAAACTAGCTGAATGCATTACACTTCCCAGTGACTGTGGAGCACCTACAGCTCCACAGAGATCACATCTCTCTTTATTTCTGTCTCTGCAGCACAAAATCCCTTCAGTCAAGCAGCTTCCAAGCCATGCTGAGGTGATTTAACACCCCAATTTTCAACTTCATCCCCAATTTTCAAGCATTTGTTTGATTTTTCACATTTTGAGGATCGATGACTTGGCTTTCAGAGGTGTTTTTTTTTTTTTTCCAACCAACTTATCTTGAGAATATTTACATTTCTCTAAAAAAGATCTTGATTCAAACCTCTGCAAGAAGACTGAAAACCTTTCCCAGGAGTCAAAACCAACCAAATCCCCCAAACCAGAGCTTCAGAAACCCAAGCACAGCCCCGTGCTGATGTGTTCCAGAAGTCCCTGCACCCCACGCTGCATTTCCACCAGTTTTCTGCAGGAAATTACCCTCATCATCCTCATCTTCTGAGTCTGGAGCCTCGTTATCTTCCTGATCAAATCCATCGAGGTATGTGATTTGCTGAAGCAGCTCAAAAATGCTGTCCCTGTAATCCTCTAGTTTTGTGATCTCACAGTTGAACAGGTCAAGGCTCTTCAAATTTTTCAGATTTTGCTGAAAAGAAAGGAAAATTGGGGGGTGGGAGGGGGGATTTTCCTCCCTGTTTCTTGACCTGGTCCTTCAAGTCACACCACTTGAACCTGAGCACAGGTTCACCAGCTACAGGATGAGTTTCATCCCCACCCCTTTTTCTACAGAGATTTTGCTCCCCATAAAACACAAATTCAGCTCAAAAAGTTGTCTGCAGGAGTCACAACTCCCAACGAGTTCTCACTTTGGGGATTTTTGCCTCTGCAGACCAAGCCCTCAGCACGTTCCAACCCAACACACCCAGGAAGCACCAAACCCCATGCAGAGCCTGCCCAAAACGTTTGGGTTTTGTTTGCAACACCTCTTTTTCTTCAGGCAAAAACTTCCCAACTCCAGCAGCCTTCAGCAAACAGGCAGAGTCCTTTAGTTACAGGCACTTTGTCAGCAGTTGGCAAGATGCTTAACTACAGAGTTTGCTTTCTGAACAAAAAAAACCTGATTTTTTTTCACTTTGCAGACTTTATACATCAAACCATTTTGGCTTTGGTTAAAAAAAAAAAATAAAAATAAAATGCTTTCCTCTGTGCACTCCCTACAGGGTTAAACCACCAGGAGGTGAAGAATTTTGGGGAGCAGTTACAGAAACAGGCAACCTGGCTCAAAATCCTCAACTAAAAATCCATCAAACTGCTGCTGCTTTCCAGGTCTGCTCCTGCCTCACCACCTCACATCCCCAGCACCCCACACCTCAGCAAAAGCTGCTTGGGAGCCAAACTTTTCCTTCACAAATGAAGAGGATCATTTGCTTGGCAAAGACCAAAGAGAAGCTCCAAAACTACTCCATCCATCCATCCATCCATCCCACTCCAAGGAGGAATTTCATAGCCAGATGTTCCCAAATCCTGTCTTCAACAACAAGGAACCAACTGGGATCCCCACAAACCTAAACCACCATGGTTTCACCTCAACTGGCCAGAAAAAAACCCAAATTAAATGGAATATCTAAGAGCCAAGCAACATTTTTTTTGCTGTTTCCACACCCATCCTCAGCCCTGACAGTGCCACCCAAAAGAATTTAAGCTTGATTTTAAAGCACTATTTCTTAGAGGGACATTTCCCATCAGCCCCTCTCCTCACTTTGTACTTACAAGAGCTTCCACAGTGCCAAGATCTTTGATTTTGTTGCCACTTAGGTTTAGATATGTGAGATTTGGACATCTTTCTGCAAGGACATCCAGGCCTCCGGAAATGATGTTGTCGCTCAACTCCAACTGGGAAAGAGGAAACCATTGGAACAACTGACATTTTCCCATTGTTCCCTGCAGATTGAGTTCTTCTTTGACCAAAAAACTTTGGGACAGAAGCTCCGGGAGAGCCCCCCAAGTTCCCAAGCACAAGTTGAACGCTCCGGCCGCGAAAAAATTCCTCAAAATTCCACATTTTTCGGACAACGCGGAACCTTGGCGCTCACTGCAACACAACCACCTCTTCCCAACCATCCCCCTCAGCAACACAGGGCCACCCACCACCTTTTCCACAAAAACCTCCAAAGAGGTGGTCGCCCAAGCCCAACCA
Organism: Heliangelus exortis; assembly: GCF_036169615.1. Taxonomy (NCBI): domain Eukaryota; kingdom Metazoa; phylum Chordata; class Aves; order Apodiformes; family Trochilidae; genus Heliangelus; species Heliangelus exortis. The sequence continues at coordinate 4,156,913 of NC_092448.1, forward strand.
ACACCCAAACCAATTTCAGATCTTTTAAAAACCCAACTCGATGGGGCCCGACGCGGTTTCGGGGGTGGGAAACGCCACCCAAGCTCAACGTTGGGTGTTGCAAGTCCCACTGTGGATTGTCACCCGTGATTTTGAGGGTCCCACACCCACCTTTCGGAGCTTACTCAACGTGGGGAGCTTGGCCAGGGAGGTCAGCTCAACGTTGGCCATGCTGAGAAACTTGAGTTCCTTAAAGGAGTCGTTGAGCCCTTCGATTTCGCCGTTGCTTGACCGGCAGTTGTCCAGCACCAACTCTGTCACCTTCCAACAGGACACCAAAGTCAACTCAACACCTCAACACCCACCACCTGACCCAACAACCCCTTCACCTTACTTTGGTGAAATTTAGACTCGGGAGCCGAAATCACCGACCCCCACGTGGTTGGTCGGTTGTATTTTTTAATAATTTTTTCCCCTCGCTCTTAACGCGCTTGAAATTGAACAAAAACCTCTCATCTAGGCCCAGATTTCACTCATGGAGATTTTCAGCCCTTCCTCCAGTGCCTCCTCACCCTGGGTAGAAGCCACGACTCAACCTGGTTCCTAAAATCTTAATAATTTCATTGTGCATCTTCAAACTGTTTGGGTTTTTTTTTTTTCTGAATCCTCAACCTCCTGGCTTCAGATTATTTCAGCCCCGAGTTCCTGCGGGTTAATTAAGCCCCAATTAAATAATTTCCTCACTCCAAAGCCACTCAACTCAGCCAGCTGATCGATACAGGGCACAGAGAACAAGGAGCAGCCAATTAATCTGAAATTATTTTATCTCCGAGCGGAATACCCTGGCTCATTAAAAAGGACATTAACAAGGAGACTCTTCCTTTCCCCTCCACACTTTTTTTTTTTTTAAAAAAACAACATCTGCAACCCACTGGGCCTCCGAGCAGCAAAATTTCCCAGTTTCAAGCAAACTCTGGCTATTGTTTTATTTTTTTCATTATTAAAAAAAAAACACAAAAAGCCCAAAACACAACAAAACCAAAACTGCAAACAAGCACAAAGTTTGGAAGAACACTTCAAGGGGCTTCACCCCAAATGCCACCTCCAGACCTCACTCAGGTCTCTGGGCTGCGAAACTTAAGAGAAACTGGTGGGGAAATTGACCGTTTTAGGGACTTTTCACCCCAAATCCCTCCCCTGCCCCCCCAAGAAGCGGAGCAGCCTCCCAGCCACACGATGGATCCGGACTTTACTCCTGGGTGAGCCAAAGGCTGCGGGTGCTGCTTCCTCCCCCCAATCTCGATTCAAAAAACACCTAAAAATCACCCAAAAAAAAACAAACCCCATCCCACCCCCAGAGCCACGCGTGGGGTTGGGAGGTTGGGGGGGATGCGCTGGGTCCCCGAGGAGGATGGAAGGGGAAGAGGGGGGGGGAACATGCTGGTAGCGCACGTGGGCTCCTAATTTTTTTACCTTTTTTCCCCATTTTTGGAAGAGGAGGCAATGAGAAGGGGGGGAACCTCGTTCAGGGGCCACAAACCCGCACCCAACCCCCCCGGAGGCGGTGGCAGGAAAAGCGCGGAGCCGCGCCACGCAGGGCGGAAAAGAGAGAGGGGGCAAAAAAAAAAAAAAAATTAATAAAATTAGAAGAAATTAAAGGATGGGAAGAGGCGGGCGGAAAAAAAAAAAAAAAAAACCAACAAAAAACTAAAGGCCGTGACCTGTTTACTCCGCAAGTTGGGAGGCGGGAGGGGGGGATTAACGGCGGTGGAAGTTGGGCCCCCCCCTCCCACCACCTCCCTTCCCATCCCTCAGCCAACTTCGGGGGGCGAAGTTGTGGCCGAGGGGCGGAGGAAGGAGGGGAAGAAGCGGGGGTGAGGGGTGGGGGGTGTCCCCATGCCGCCCACCTCCCCTCCCCGGGGCTCCTGCGCCACGGCTGACCCAGATTCGGCGGCGCCCGGGCCGGGCCCGCACGGCCTAAAAGGAGGCGGCGTGAGGGGAGGTGCGGGGAGAGGGGGGGGGGGAAGGAGCGCGGCCCCCCCAGCCCCGCCGCCCCTCACCTTCTCGGGGGCTCTGTTCCTCAACTCCAGGTTAATTCGCTTCTTCATCTCCATCTCCCCCCCCCTCCCGCGGCTCCGCACTTGGCGAGGGAGGGTGGCCGCGGCGGGGGAACGGCTGCACGATGCGGGAGGTGGAGGAAGGTGCCGCCGCGGGATAAAGCCGGGAAGGAGGAACGAAGGGAAAAGGCCGCGGAAAGCAGCGCTCGCCGCCGCCTCGCTCTACGCGCAGCTCCGACCCCTTCAATGGCCGCTCGCACACTGAACCTCCATGACATGGCGCATGGCGCCCCCTCCCGCCCAGATGGCTCCGCCCCTAAGGCGGGGCTTCCCCGACGAGACGCCCTTGTGATTGGGCCGCGTCTACTAAGGGTGGTGCCCTTCTATTGGTCGGCCGAGCTGTCAGTCACGCGTGGGGAGGGGGCGCCGGGGGCGGGGCAGGAGGAGGGGGGGGCGGGGCCGCGTTGCGCGCGCCCGAGGCACGTGGCGGCCCCGGGAGGGGGGGGCGGGAAATTGGGGAGGGGGCGAATGGGGGGGTCCGGATACAGGGGGGGGGTTGGGCCCCTCATTAATGGGGAGGGCGAAAGGGGGGGGGCTGCACCCCTTTAGTTAATGGAAGAGGGGGGGTTGCACCCCTTATTAATTGGAGGGGTGCAAGGGGGGGGTTGAACCCCTTCTTAATGAGAGGGGGTGCAAGTGGGGGGGGGGTTGTACCCCTTATTGCATGGGGGGGTGCCAGGGGGGGGCTTTGCACCCCTTTAATTAATGGGAGGGGTGGAAGGGGGGGTTGCACCCCTTTAATTAATGGAAGAGGGGGGGTTGCACCCCTTATTAATTGGAGGGGTGCAAGGGGGGGGGTTGAACCCCTTATTAATGGGAGGGGGTGCAAGGGGGGGGGGGTGTTGTACCCCTTATTGCATGGAGGGGTGTCAGGGGGGGGCTTTGCACCCCTTTAATTAATGGGAGGGGTGGAAGGGGGGGGCTTTGCACCCCTTGTTAATTGGAGGGGTAGAAGGGGGGGGCTTTGCACCCCTTGTTAATTGGAGGGGTGCAAGGGGGGGGTTGCACCCCTTTAATTAATGGAAGAGGGGGGGTTGCACCCCTTATTAATGGGGAAGGATGAAAGGGGGGGGTTGAACCCCTTATTAACGGGAGGGGTACAAGGGGGGGGTTGCACCCTTCTTAATTGGAGGGGTGAAGGGGGGGGTTGCACCCCTTTAATTAATGGAAGAGGGGGGGTTGCACCCCTTATTAATTGGAGGGGTAAAAGGGGGGGGTTGAACCCCTTCTTAATGGGAGGGGTGCAAGGGGGAGGTCTTTGCACCCCTTTAATTAATGGGAGGGGTAAAAGGGGGGGGCTGCACCCCTTTAATTAATGGGAGGGGTGAAAGAGGGGGGGCTTTGCACCCCTTTAATTAACAGGAGGGCTGAAGGGGGGAGTTGAACCCCTTTTTAATGGGAGGGGTGAAAGAGGGGGGGCTTTGAACCCCTTATTGCATCGGGGGGCATGGGGGGGGTTGAACCCCTTATTAAAGGGAGGGGTGAAAGGGGGGGGCTGCTCCCCCTTAATTAATGGGAGGGGTGAAAGAGGGGGGGCTGCACCCCTTTAATGGGAGGGGTGGAAGGGGGTGCACCCCAAAAATAAAAGCAAGAAAAGGCACCAAAAAAGGGCATGGAAAGGGGAAATTTCCATTTTTTGGGGTGAATTCCCTTGTTTTGGGGTGAATTCCCATTTTTTGGGGTGAATTCTCATTTTTTGGGGTGAATTCCCATCATTTGGGGTGAATTCCCATCATTTTCCCTTCCTTTTCAGGCCAAAATAAAGCTGAATTGGGACAAATTTATCCTTTCTAAGCAGCAGAAAGCATGGAACCCCCCCTTTTTTTTTTTTTTTTAATTTTTTTGCTTTTAAAATTCAAGAATCATTTTAAATTTGGGGCTTTGGTGCTGAATCAGCCCCAGGAGTCCCCAATATCCTGAATTTTCAAGTGTTTTGCCAGCCTGGGAAGTGTTGGTCCCGTTAGTTGTAAATATTTAGTTGGGAATTCTTTTGAACTTGGGAGACACAAAGACCTGGAGGTGGTTGAACAACAACAACAAAAAAAAAAACCAACAAAAAAACCCCAAATCACGTGGGAATCTTTGTGTAAACCGAGCAGGGAAAATATTTCCTGTTTTGGGATCAAATCAGGAGAGTCCATCCTATTTTTTTTTTAGGAGAAAGGGTTAAAAATGAGGTGAAAAAATTGAATTTTGGGGATATTCACCACGGGGTTGTTGGATTTTTGGGGGGGGTTGAGGCTCAGGTCACCCAATGGTGGAAAAAAATGGAATTTATTTCCTCTCCAGGTGCTTAAAGGATGGGGAAGAAAAGCTGGGTGGGGAAGCTGAGGCAGGATTTAATTTCCAGATTTTTTTTTTTTTGCCTGGAGGGGAAAAAAATCAACATCCTGCACTTTGGGGAGCAGAAAGAGTTTTGGGGAGGGAAAACTTAAGGAAAACGGGCATCAAAAAAACCTCCAAACCCCAATTCCAATCCGTAAGATTTTCCCTGGGGTTTTATTTCCCTTTTTTTTTCATTTTTTTCCAGGTTCTGGATGAGTTTTTCAAAGCTTTGGGGACCCCTTGGACGAGGCCACCGGGAGCTCCGTTGAGTCGCTTCAGTTCGGGACCTCCAAGACCTGGCAGGACCAATTTTTTTTTTAATTTTTTCCCCCAAAAAGAGCAGTGGAGACCTCAGGAGTGTTGGATTGCTTTTTTTCCTCCTTTTTTTCCTCTAAACCAAGCCACGAGGAACCTCCAACTCCCAATTTCTTGACCGTTTCCCACCCAACTTTGCTCCCGCGGGGGCTCCTTGGGCCGGAGTTGGGTTTTTTTTTTTTTTTTGGGTTTTTTTCCCAACTTTTCACACTCAACATTGCTGATTTTTGGTGAGAGTGGGATCCTGGGAAAAAGAAACCCATGGATGTGGAAAATTCTCCACCCAATCCTGGCTTTTTCTTGGTGAGGTGACCCCGGAGTCGGTGGCTCCGTCCCCGGAGAGTGTCGGTGGCTTCGGCGCGGGGCCGGGGAGGAATTTTCTTGGCAGGAATTGATATTTACAAAAGAATCAGAGGAAAAAGGAAATATTTTGGCCCTGACAAAGCTCTTTGGGGGTTGCACACCTCGGGGGGAGGCATCATCCAGCCAAGCTGCTGGAAATTTTTTCTCCTCAGTGTCCTCCCCCCCAGGGCCTTGAAACCAGAGACCGCGGCGCCGTTGGGTTCCTTGGGTTTTGCTGCTCTTTGACCAAACCTCCTGGAAAAAAATATAAAATGTAAAATTATGAGATTTGTTGGGGTCCAGACCCCCCCAAAAAAAAGAGATAAACGAGAAACAACAAAAAAAAAAAAGAGAGAAAAAAGAGAAACACCCAAAAACCTCCAGGTCAAGAAGAGTTGGGTTGGGTTGTTCCCAGTGTTTGAGGCCGGAATATTTTTCAAATTAAATTTTTTTTTTTTTTTTTTTTTTTTAAATAATGAAAACTTTGGTGCTTTCCAAGGGGGTTTTGGTACCTTCTGAAGGGTCACAGCAGGAAGGGCAGGAGGCTGAAGGTGACAACCAGGGGGAGGTGGCACCTGAGGGACAATCCCAGCGACGCCTCCTCTAAGTCCTCCGGCTCTTCCTCGCCCCACTGGAAAAGAAAATGGGTTGAAAAAACCTGGGTTTGGGGTTGCTAAAAGCCAAATTCACACCCTGAGGAGCTTCCCAAACCTCCCCACTGGTTTTTACTGGGGGGGGGGAGAAACCTCTTGGCAAGGAGAGCAAACTCCACCGAGTCGTTGGGTGATTTAGGGAGAAAATCCCCATTTTAAGCTCGTTTGCTCCTCCTCGGGGCGGCGTTTTTGGCAGAAAAATCTCCTTTTTGGGGGTGGGAAAAGGAAAAATCCCCTCCTGACTCACTGTGTAGGGATCCATGGTGGGGATGAACGTGGTGTTCTCCGGGTAATATTCTGCTGTGGCGTATAAATAATCACCTGGGAGGAGGAAAGGGGTCACTCCAAGCTCACTTTGAATTTTATTTTTAATTTTATTTTTAATTTTTCCATCTCATTTCCCCCTCAGCCCAGCGTCGCTTCGTGGAGATCACCCGGGCTGCAAGAAACCTGAATTTCCTCAGTTTTATCCTCAGGTTTGTTGCTTTGGGGAGAAATTCTCTGATTTCAGAGTTTTACTTGAATTTTTTTCTAACGAAGCAGAGGGGTAGGGGCAGGTGCACTGGCCCAGCCCATCTTTCAGCATTTTTTTTTTTGCCCCTTGGGATGGAAATAAATCAACAGGAATAACATTAATTTCTAATGTATTAATCACTGATTTTAGCATTTATTTCATAACCAGGCTCAATAAAAACTGAATTTCTGCCACGCTCTGACTCCTCCAGGACCTCGACTGGGGGCATCTCCTTCCACCCCTTTTTTTTCCTTCAACTCCAGGGCTTGGGTTTTTTTTTTTTTTGTTTTTTTTTTTTTTTTAATTGCAGAACACTCAATTCCAGGATTTTTGGCTACTTTTTTTTTTTTTTTAATTGGTTTTTTAGAGGCAAAAAAACCTGCCTGGAGCCAGCGGGCTCTGCTTCGTCCACCCGCGGTGGTGTCAAATGCTCTGATATAATAATAATAAGAAAAATAATGAGAATAATGATAAAATTTTGCAATTTCTCACCAAAACGGGAGGCGTAGTCATACAAAAACTCCGTGATCTCCTCTTCCTCTTCTTCTATTTCAGATTTCCCTAAAAATTCAACCAAAACACCGAGGACTCACCCAGCGCCACGGCTCCACCTCCTCCCCCCCTGATTAATTTCTGGGATAAATTCATTAATTCTCATTAAATCAGCCACTTCCCAGGATCCAGCCTCCCCTGGAGCTCATCCCAGGTGGGATTTGTCTTCATTTTGGGCCAAGAAAAGGGGATTTTTGGCTTCTTGGTTCCGTTGCCTCTTGCTCCAATGGGAGCTTTGCTTTCTTTTTGGGCTGCTAGAAATAGATTTTTTTTTTTTTATATAATTTATTTTTTTTTAATTTCCTGTGGTTGACAAGGCTCAGGTTGAGCTGCTCGCTTCCCTTTTCTCATGAACAAGATGGAATTATTATTTTTTTAATTTTTTTTATTTTTTGGGTCTTCTAAAGCAGATGAATTGGGGAGGTTTGTGGCTTAATCCTTGGGGGCTTTCTGAGCCCCCAGCAGCCATGTGGGATATATTAATTAATATTAATAAATATTAATAAATATTTGAAATTAAACACCTTAAAATAATATTTTTATAGGAATTTGTGGTCGTTTGTAGAAAGTTGGAGTAGTTTTTAGTCATTTCAAGCAGTTTTTAGTCATTTATAGTCCTAGGGATGAGGATGGGTGAGTTTAGATGGGAAAACCTGAGTAGATAAAGCTCATGATAATCATAATATTAATTATAATTTTTATCATATCATTAATTATGGTGTTATTTAATTATTAACCACACCACTTAATTATTAACCACACGATATTAATTAAAATATTACTTATAAAATGACTTCAAATACACTAATTCCTAACTGATGCTCCCAGTGGATCCCAGAGGATCCCCCTCTCTCCACCCACCCAAAATCCCAATTTTTTAGGGCCACAAAAATCAAACATTTTTAGCCTGGATTCCCTCCCAGATTTTTTAGGAGTGGGAAGCAGCTGGGAGAAGATTTTCCCCCCCCCTTTTCCACCTCCTCTCCCTCCTCTTTTCCTGGCTCCGGGCTCTTTATCCCACGCACGGAGCACTGGGAGGAATTTCTTCCCACTTGGAATTTGGTTTGGGGCCAGGCTAAGAATAACAGAG
>NC_092448.1:4167299-4172793 GCF_036169615.1 Heliangelus exortis
GCGTTTCCCGGGATTCCCTTGGATCCAAACCCGGGGAATTCCCAGGGAATTAATTTCAACCCAAAATTCCACCCTGGATCAAGGAAATTCCTTGGAAATTTGAAGCCAAGGATTCCCCCAAGCTCCCAACGCAGGGATTTGACTTTTTTGGGATGAAACCTGACGGAAAAATTAAAATATTCCCGGTTTAGCAAATCGGGAGCATCCAGGGGGTGGTTTGGGGTTTTTTTTTTTGGGGATTTTTTTTTTTTTTTTGGGGGGGGGGTTGGATAAATCTTGGAATCCAAAGGGATTTGGTGGGATGGGGGGAGGCTGGAAAATTGGGAGGAAAAAAAGAAATTGCATGGAGAAAAAAACCCAAAAAACCAACAAAAAAAAAAAAAAAAAAAAAAAAAAACAAACAAAAAAAAAACAAAAAAAAAAACCCAAAATAAGCCCCAAATCCAAGAAAAGCAGCTGGGAAATCGGATGCTTCCCAGAACAATGAGGACGTGGAATTCCTGCGGAAGGAGAAGGGGGGGAAGGGAAAAGGGGGAGGCTGGAAAGTGAGGAAAGGGAAAAAAAGTGGAATTTGAGGGGTGAGAGCCCAGAGAGAGGAAAAGGGAAATGGTGGGAAGGGGAAAAAAAAATAAATTAGGGGGAAAAAAATATGAATTAGGGGATAAAAGAATAAAAGAGGATAAAAGAAATAGAGGAAAAATAGGATGGAGGGAGCGGGAAGTGAAGGGAATGGAAGGAATAAGAATAAATGGAATGAAGTCATAAAAATGGGATAGGAATAAATAAAAAAACCGCAGAAGAAAGTTTAAAATACGCCAGAAAAAGGAGAGAATAAAAGAAATCGGAATTAAAACTCAACTGGAATTAAAATTAACATAATAAACGCCGAAAAAAAATGATTATTTCAAGCAATATTTCAATAAAAATCCTGATTATTCGGGGGGGGCTTTTCCTCCCCTTTTCCCGCCTCCCCAGTCCTCCGGGGAGCTCCTCCCGCCGCCAGGGGGCGCTGCACCGGACTACAACTCCCAGAGTGCTTTGCGCGGCGCCGTAAGCTTGACTACAACTCCCAGCGTGCTTTGCGCGGGCCCGGCCCGGCCCGAACCCGCCATGGGGGCCGCGGTTTTCTTCGGCTGCGCCGGGATCGCCTTCGGACCCGCTCTCGCCCTCGTTCTCTTGACGGTGGCGGCAGAACCGCTTCGGGTCATAGTGCTGGTGGCGGGGTGAGGCCTGGGGGGGAAGCAGGGGGCTTTGGGAGGGGGGGGGGAGTGAGGGGGGAAAGGGCCTGTGGGGTCGTGCGGGGTCCTGAGGGGATCTGGGGGGGCCTGAGGGGTTTTTGGGGGGGTTCTGAGGTGCTCTTGGGGAGGTCTTGAGGAGGTTCTGAGGGGTTTTTGGGGGGGTTCTGAGGGGGGGTCCTGAAGGGCTTTGGGGGGGTCCTGAGAGGCTTTTGGGGGCTCCTGAGGTGCTCTTGGTCTTGAGGGGGGTTCTGAGGGGCTTTTGGGGGGTTGCTGAGGTGCTTTTGGGGGGGTCCTGAGGTGTTTTTGGGGGGGTCCTGAAGGACTTTGGGAGGGGTCCTGAGGGGATTTTTTGGGGGGGGGGGGTCCTGGGGTGCTTTTGAGGGGGGTCCTGAGGGTTTTTGGGGGGGTCCTGACGGGAGGTCCTGAAGTGTTTTTTGGGGGGTTCTGAGGGGGTGTCCTGGAGGGCTTTGGGGGGCCCTGAGGGGAGGTTCTGAGGGATTTTGGGGGGGGGGTCCTGAGGTGCTTTTGGGGGGGTCCTGAAGGGTTTTGGGGGGTCCTGAGGTGATTTTGGGGGGGGATCCTCAGGGGCTTTTGGGGGGAGCCCTGAAGCACCCCTGGAGCTTTTGTGTCGGGGCTCAGAGCCCTTTGAGGACCTCTCAGAGTTTGAGGAGGGGGTTGGGTGGGACCTTTTTGGGGGAGACCGAGGCACTTTTGGGGAGGGTTCCTTTGAGCCTGACCTCGCTGCTCCTCTCTCCCCCTGCCCAGGGCGTTTTTCTGGTTGGTTTCTCTGCTCCTCTCCTCTCTCCTCTGGTTCGTGGCCGTGCAGCTCAGCGGCCCCCAGGACCCCCGCCCCCAGGAGCGGCTCCTCCTCCTGGGGGCCGCGCTCTCCGTCCTCCTGCAGGAAAGTTTCCGCTTCGCTTACTTCAAACTCCTCAAGTAAGGACCCTCCCCCCATCCTCCCCCCTTCTCCACCGGACCTTTTCCTCCCCGAATAATCCCCCGGTTCCCCCTCCCGAGCAGGAAGGCAGACGAGGGACTGGCGGCTCTCAGCGAGGACGGGCGCTCCCCCCTCTCCCTGCGGCACATGGCCTACGGTCAGAGACCTCCCCCTGCTGCCTCCTGTCTGCTCCTTCCTCCTCCTCCTTCCTCATCCTCCTTCCTCATCCTCCTTCCCATTTCCTCCTCTTCATCCATCACACTGCTCCTCCTTCCTCTCCTTCCTCCTTCTCCTTCCTGCTGCTTCCTCCTCCTCTTCATCCATCACACTGCTCCTTCTTCCTTCTCCTTCCTCCTCTTCCTTCCCATTGCTTCCTCTTTCCCATTGCTTCCTCTTCCTTCCCTCTCCATCCTCCTCCTCTTTCCCATTGCTTCCTCCTCCTTTTTCCCACTGCCTCCTCCTCCTCCTCTCACACTGCTCCTCCTTCCTCCTCTTCCCTCCTCTCCTTCCTCCTCTTCCCTCCCTCTCCTTCCTCCTCTTCCCTCCCTCTCCTTCCTCCTCTTCCCTCCCTCTCCTTCCTCCTCTTCCTTCCCTCTCCTTCCTCCTCTTCCTTCCCTCTCCTTCCTCCTCTTCCTTCCCTCTCCTTCTTCCTCTTCCTTCCCATTGCTTCCTCTTCCTTCCCATTGCTTCCTCTTCCTTCCATTGCTTCCTCTTCCTCCTCTCACACTGCTCCTCCTTCCTCCTCTTCCCTCCCTCTTCTTCCTCCTCTTCCCTCCTCTTCTTCCTCCTCTTCCCTCCCTCTCCTTCCTCCTCTTCCTTCCCTCTCCTTCCTCCTCTTCCTTCCCTCTCCTTCTTCCTCTTCCTTCCCATTGCTTCCTCTTCCTTCCCATTGCTTCCTCTTCCTTCCATTGCTTCCTCTTCCTCCTCTCACACTGCTCCTCCTTCCTCCTCTTCCCTCCCTCTTCTTCCTCCTCTTCCCTCCCTCTTCTTCCTCCTCTTCCCTCCCTCTCCTTCCTCCTCTTCCCTCTCCTTCCTCCTCCTCCTTCCCTTCCCCCCCTTACCCCTCCTCTCCCCCCAGTCTCAGGCTTGTCCTTCGGCCTCAGCAGCTCCATCTTCTCCCTCACCAACCTCCTGGCTGAGGCCGTGGGGCCGGGCACCGTCGGCATCCACGGGGACTCCCCCTATTACTTCATCACTTCTGGTGAGACGTCCCCTCCCCCTGCCCTTTGTCACCCCCTTTGTCCCAAGCCTGAGGGGACACTGAGGAGGAAGAGGAAGGTGGGGGGGGTCTCAGGGGGGTCTCTGTCCCCTCAGCTTCCTCGCCATGGCCCTTCTCCTGCTCCACACCTTCTGGGGCGTCATCTTCTTCGACGCCTGCCAGCGGTGCCGCTACGGCTGCCTGGGCTTGGTGGTGGCCTCCCACCTCCTCACCTCGGGCCTGGTGAGTGCCACCAACCACCACGGTGTCACCCAAACCCCCCGGGTGGCTGCAGGAGGTGACAGGGACCCCCCCGGGGGGTCGGTGGGGGGGAGGGGGTGGTCTGGGCGGAGGTCGCGCTGCCAAGCGGGGATGGGGAGATCCCGGGGGCGATTGCTCCTGGGGTGGCTGCTCCCAAAAGGGGGGAGTTTGTCACCCTGGAAGGGGGGGTGGGGGTGGCAGGAGGTGACACGTGTCCCCCCCTGTGTCCCCAGACCTTCCTGAACCCCCGCTACGAGGCCACCCTGGGCCCCATCTTCATCCTCACCCTCGGCACCGCGCTCTGGGCTTTCCTCACCGCCGGGGGCTCCTTCCGCAACCTCCTCAAGTGCCTCTCCTGTACGGGCTTGGGGACAGCTTGGGGACAGCTTGGGGACAGCTTGGGGACATTGGCACCACAGGGGGGGTGGCACCACCACGGGGGGAGTCGGGGGAGGGGAGGGGGAGGAATCTGTCTCCTTCCAGGGTTTGGATATGGGGGGGGAATGGGTGAAACGAGTCGGGGAATGGCACTGCTGCCATTTTGTCACTCGCAGGTGACAACTCCAGGCTTGGGGGGAGGGGATGGGGGATCCAAATTCCACCCCCACCCCCTCCCCTTTTTTTTTTTTTTTTATTTTGATGTGTCCCCCCCCCCAGGTAAGCAGGAGGAGGACAGCAGAGTGATGATGTACTCAGCACTGCGGGGACCCTGTGAGGACTGAGTGTCACCCTGTCACCACGCTGCCTGTCACCCCCCTGCCCCCTCCCACGGAAAGGGGGGGGGGGGGGAACAACATTTTGGGGGGGTTTGTGGTCCCCCACAGGGCAGAGGGGACCTTGGGTGGGGGCTGCTCAGCTCCACACCCCCTTTTCTATGGGTGCCAGAGTCACTTGGGGGGTGGGGTGTAAATTATTTTTTTGGATTAAATTCCATTTTGTCAGGCTGAGGCCACTTCTGTGATGGGGATTTGGGGGAGGGGGGGCATTAGGGGTCATCTCCCCCCATCCTGCTACTCTTGGGGGGGGGGGTCCCCAAGGGTCCTGCTCCCAGATTGGTCCCAAATTCCCTCCAAACCCAACGAATCCACCAGTGGGGGGGAGGGGATTTATTGAAGTGGCAGCGGAGTCGTTGCGGCCGGGGGGCTGAGCCCCCCCCAGTGGTTTCTTGACAAGGTGGTGGGGGGTCTGTGGAGGTGGGGGGGGGGTCTTGGGAGTCGGGGGGGGCTTGGGGGGACGTCGGGGGTCGTTCAGAAGCGGGCTCCATCCGAGGGGGGGCGGCGGGAGGAGGCTCTGAACACCACGTCCTGCGCCTGCGCCCGCCGAGCGCTGCCTCAGGGTGGGGGAGGAAAAACTGAGGTCAGACCCCCCCACACCCACCCCCCTCCGATTTTGGGGGTCCAAACCCACCCCCCCACACACACACACATCCTCCGGGAGAGGGGTGTGGGTTTTGGGGGGGGTGATTCTGCTAGGGAGGGGGTGAACCCCTCACCGCAACTTCTTGGCGGCGAAGTGTCCAGCGAGGAAGAGTCCCAGGCACCCAACCACCACCCCGATGACGATGGCAATGACTTCACCTGCACGGCCCCCACCCCCCAAAAAAAAAAAAATAATGAGGGGGGGGTCCAAACCCCCTTCCTGCCCCGTGTCCCCCCCTTTTTCCACCCTCAGCTCACCTGTTGAATACCCCTCAGGCTCTGCAAGAGGAAAACGCTGCGTGAAAACGCTGCCGGGAGTGAGTTTTGGGGTACAAAAAGCACCAAACCCCCCCACCCTGGGGTTTTTTTTTGCTCCCCCCCCCCGTGTTAATTCTCACCCGTGGGACTGAGGCCAGGACCAAGCCCTGGTGAGCTATTGAGG
>NC_092449.1:7500-17500 GCF_036169615.1 Heliangelus exortis
ACCCTAACCCTAACCCTAACCCTAACCCTAACCCTAACCCTAACCCTAACCCTAACCCTAACCCTAACCCTAACCCTAACCCTAACCCTAACCCTAACCCTAACCCTAACCCTAACCCTAACCCTAACCCTAACCCTAACCCTAACCCTAACCCTAACCCTAACCCTAACCCTAACCCTAACCCTAACCCTAACCCTAACCCTAACCCTAACCCTAACCCTAACCCTAACCCTAACCCTAACCCTAACCCTAACCCTAACCCTAACCCTAACCCTAACCCTAACCCTAACCCTAACCCTAACCCTAACCCTAACCCTAACCCTAACCCTAACCCTAACCCTAACCCTAACCCTAACCCTAACCCTAACCCTAACCCTAACCCTAACCCTAACCCTAACCCTAACCCTAACCCTAACCCTAACCCTAACCCTAACCCTAACCCTAACCCTAACCCTAACCCTAACCCTAACCCTAACCCTAACCCTAACCCTAACCCTAACCCTAACCCTAACCCTAACCCTAACCCTAACCCTAACCCTAACCCTAACCCTAACCCTAACCCTAACCCTAACCCTAACCCTAACCCTAACCCTAACCCTAACCCTAACCCTAACCCTAACCCTAACCCTAACCCTAACCCTAACCCTAACCCTAACCCTAACCCTAACCCTAACCCTAACCCTAACCCTAACCCTAACCCTAACCCTAACCCTAACCCTAACCCTAACCCTAACCCTAACCCTAACCCTAACCCTAACCCTAACCCTAACCCTAACCCTAACCCTAACCCTAACCCTAACCCTAACCCTAACCCTAACCCTAACCCTAACCCTAACCCTAACCCTAACCCTAACCCTAACCCTAACCCTAACCCTAACCCTAACCCTAACCCTAACCCTAACCCTAACCCTAACCCTAACCCTAACCCTAACCCTAACCCTAACCCTAACCCTAACCCTAACCCTAACCCTAACCCTAACCCTAACCCTAACCCTAACCCTAACCCTAACCCTAACCCTAACCCTAACCCTAACCCTAACCCTAACCCTAACCCTAACCCTAACCCTAACCCTAACCCTAACCCTAACCCTAACCCTAACCCTAACCCTAACCCTAACCCTAACCCTAACCCTAACCCTAACCCTAACCCTAACCCTAACCCTAACCCTAACCCTAACCCTAACCCTAACCCTAACCCTAACCCTAACCCTAACCCTAACCCTAACCCTAACCCTAACCCTAACCCTAACCCTAACCCTAACCCTAACCCTAACCCTAACCCTAACCCTAACCCTAACCCTAACCCTAACCCTAACCCTAACCCTAACCCTAACCCTAACCCTAACCCTAACCCTAACCCTAACCCTAACCCTAACCCTAACCCTAACCCTAACCCTAACCCTAACCCTAACCCTAACCCTAACCCTAACCCTAACCCTAACCCTAACCCTAACCCTAACCCTAACCCTAACCCTAACCCTAACCCTAACCCTAACCCTAACCCTAACCCTAACCCTAACCCTAACCCTAACCCTAACCCTAACCCTAACCCTAACCCTAACCCTAACCCTAACCCTAACCCTAACCCTAACCCTAACCCTAACCCTAACCCTAACCCTAACCCTAACCCTAACCCTAACCCTAACCCTAACCCTAACCCTAACCCTAACCCTAACCCTAACCCTAACCCTAACCCTAACCCTAACCCTAACCCTAACCCTAACCCTAACCCTAACCCTAACCCTAACCCTAACCCTAACCCTAACCCTAACCCTAACCCTAACCCTAACCCTAACCCTAACCCTAACCCTAACCCTAACCCTAACCCTAACCCTAACCCTAACCCTAACCCTAACCCTAACCCTAACCCTAACCCTAACCCTAACCCTAACCCTAACCCTAACCCTAACCCTAACCCTAACCCTAACCCTAACCCTAACCCTAACCCTAACCCTAACCCTAACCCTAACCCTAACCCTAACCCTAACCCTAACCCTAACCCTAACCCTAACCCTAACCCTAACCCTAACCCTAACCCTAACCCTAACCCTAACCCTAACCCTAACCCTAACCCTAACCCTAACCCTAACCCTAACCCTAACCCTAACCCTAACCCTAACCCTAACCCTAACCCTAACCCTAACCCTAACCCTAACCCTAACCCTAACCCTAACCCTAACCCTAACCCTAACCCTAACCCTAACCCTAACCCTAACCCTAACCCTAACCCTAACCCTAACCCTAACCCTAACCCTAACCCTAACCCTAACCCTAACCCTAACCCTAACCCTAACCCTAACCCTAACCCTAACCCTAACCCTAACCCTAACCCTAACCCTAACCCTAACCCTAACCCTAACCCTAACCCTAACCCTAACCCTAACCCTAACCCTAACCCTAACCCTAACCCTAACCCTAACCCTAACCCTAACCCTAACCCTAACCCTAACCCTAACCCTAACCCTAACCCTAACCCTAACCCTAACCCTAACCCTAACCCTAACCCTAACCCTAACCCTAACCCTAACCCTAACCCTAACCCTAACCCTAACCCTAACCCTAACCCTAACCCTAACCCTAACCCTAACCCTAACCCTAACCCTAACCCTAACCCTAACCCTAACCCTAACCCTAACCCTAACCCTAACCCTAACCCTAACCCTAACCCTAACCCTAACCCTAACCCTAACCCTAACCCTAACCCTAACCCTAACCCTAACCCTAACCCTAACCCTAACCCTAACCCTAACCCTAACCCTAACCCTAACCCTAACCCTAACCCTAACCCTAACCCTAACCCTAACCCTAACCCTAACCCTAACCCTAACCCTAACCCTAACCCTAACCCTAACCCTAACCCTAACCCTAACCCTAACCCTAACCCTAACCCTAACCCTAACCCTAACCCTAACCCTAACCCTAACCCTAACCCTAACCCTAACCCTAACCCTAACCCTAACCCTAACCCTAACCCTAACCCTAACCCTAACCCTAACCCTAACCCTAACCCTAACCCTAACCCTAACCCTAACCCTAACCCTAACCCTAACCCTAACCCTAACCCTAACCCTAACCCTAACCCTAACCCTAACCTAACCCTAACCCTAACCCTAACCCTAACCCTAACCCTAACCCTAACCCTAACCCTAACCCTAACCCTAACCCTAACCCTAACCCTAACCCTAACCCTAACCCTAACCCTAACCCTAACCCTAACCCTAACCCTAACCCTAACCCTAACCCTAACCCTAACCCTAACCCTAACCCTAACCCTAACCCTAACCCTAACCCTAACCCTAACCCTAACCCTAACCCTAACCCTAACCCTAACCCTAACCCTAACCCTAACCCTAACCCTAACCCTAACCCTAACCCTAACCCTAACCCTAACCCTAACCCTAACCCTAACCCTAACCCTAACCCTAACCCTAACCCTAACCCTAACCCTAACCCTAACCCTAACCCTAACCCTAACCCTAACCCTAACCCTAACCCTAACCCTAACCCTAACCCTAACCCTAACCCTAACCCTAACCCTAACCCTAACCCTAACCCTAACCCTAACCCTAACCCTAACCCTAACCCTAACCCTAACCCTAACCCTAACCCTAACCCTAACCCTAACCCTAACCCTAACCCTAACCCTAACCCTAACCCTAACCCTAACCCTAACCCTAACCCTAACCCTAACCCTAACCCTAACCCTAACCCTAACCCTAACCCTAACCCTAACCCTAACCCTAACCCTAACCCTAACCCTAACCCTAACCCTAACCCTAACCCTAACCCTAACCCTAACCCTAACCCTAACCCTAACCCTAACCCTAACCCTAACCCTAACCCTAACCCTAACCCTAACCCTAACCCTAACCCTAACCCTAACCCTAACCCTAACCCTAACCCTAACCCTAACCCTAACCCTAACCCTAACCCTAACCCTAACCCTAACCCTAACCCTAACCCTAACCCTAACCCTAACCCTAACCGCTAACCCTAACCCTAACCCTAACCCTAACCCTAACCCTAACCCTAACCCTAACCCTAACCCTAACCCTAACCCTAACCCTAACCCTAACCCTAACCCTAACCCTAACCCTAACCCTAACCCTAACCCTAACCCTAACCCTAACCCTAACCCTAACCCTAACCCTAACCCTAACCCTAACCCTAACCTACCCTAACCCTAACCCTAACCCTAACCCTAACCCTAACCCTAACCCTAACCCTAACCCTAACCCACCTAACCCTAACCCTAACCCTAACCCTAACCCTAACCCTAACCCTAACCCTAACCCTAACCCTAACCCTAACCCTAACCCTAACCCTAACCCTAACCCTAACCCTAACCTAACCCTAACCCTAACCCTAACCCTAACCCTAACCCTAACCCTAACCCTAACCCTAACCCTAACCCTAACCCTAACCCTAACCCTAACCCTAACCCTAACCCTAACCCTAACCCTAACCCTAACCCTAACCCTAACCCTAACCCTAACCCTAACCCTAACCCTAACCCTAACCCTAACCCTAACCCTAACCCTAACCCTAACCCTAACCCTAACCCTAACCCTAACCTAACCCTAACCCTAACCCTAACCCTAACCCTAACCTAACCCTAACCCTAACCCTAACCCTAACCCTAACCCTAACCCTAACCCTAACCCTAACCCTAACCCTAACCCTAACCCTAACCCTAACCCTAACCCTAACCCTAACCCTAACCCTAACCCTAACCCTAACCCTAACCCTAACCCTAACCCTAACCCTAACCCTAACCCTAACCCTAACCCTAACCCTAACCCTAACCCTAACCCTAACCCTAACCCTAACCCTAACCCTAACCCTAACCCTAACCCTAACCCTAACCCTAACCCTAACCCTAACCCTAACCCTAACCCTAACCCTAACCCTAACCCTAACCCTAACCCTAACCCTAACCCTAACCCTAACCCTAACCCTAACCCTAACCCTAACCCTAACCCTAACCCTAACCCTAACCCTAACCCTAACCCTAACCCTAACCCTAACCCTAACCCTAACCCTAACCCTAACCCTAACCCTAACCCTAACCCTAACCCTAACCCTAACCCTAACCCTAACCCTAACCCTAACCCTAACCCTAACCCTAACCCTAACCCTAACCCTAACCCTAACCCTAACCCTAACCCTAACCCTAACCCTAACCCTAACCCTAACCCTAACCCTAACCCTAACCCTAACCCTAACCCTAACCCTAACCCTAACCCTAACCCTAACCCTAACCCTAACCCTAACCCTAACCCTAACCCTAACCCTAACCCTAACCCTAACCCTAACCCTAACCCTACCCTAACCCTAACCCTAACCCTAACCCTAACCCTAACCCTAACCCTAACCCTAACCCTAACCCTAACCCTAACCCTAACCCTAACCCTAACCCTAACCCTAACCCTAACCCTAACCCTAACCCTAACCCTAACCCTAACCCTAACCCTAACCCTAACCCTAACCCTAACCCTAACCCTAACCCTAACCCTAACCCTAACCCTAACCCTAACCCTAACCCTAACCCTAACCCTAACCCTAACCCTAACCCTAACCCTAACCCTAACCCTAACCCTAACCCTAACCCTAACCCTAACCCTAACCCTAACCCTAACCCTAACCCTAACCCTAACCCTAACCCTAACCCTAACCCTAACCCTAACCCTAACCCTAACCCTAACCCTAACCCTAACCCTAACCCTAACCCTAACCCTAACCCTAACCCTAACCCTAACCCTAACCCTAACCCTAACCCTAACCCTAACCCTAACCCTAACCCTAACCCTAACCCTAACCCTAACCCTAACCCTAACCCTAACCCTAACCCTAACCCTAACCCTAACCCTAACCCTAACCCTAACCCTAACCCTAACCCTAACCCTAACCCTAACCCTAACCCTAACCCTAACCCTAACCCTAACCCTAACCCTAACCCTAACCCTAACCCTAACCCTAACCCTAACCCTAACCCTAACCCTAACCCTAACCCTAACCCTAACCCTAACCCTAACCCTAACCCTAACCCTAACCCTAACCCTAACCCTAACCCTAACCCTAACCCTAACCCTAACCCTAACCCTAACCCTAACCCTAACCCTAACCCTAACCCTAACCCTAACCCTAACCCTAACCCTAACCCTAACCCTAACCCTAACCCTAACCCTAACCCTAACCCTAACCCTAACCCTAACCCTAACCCTAACCCTAACCCTAACCCTAACCCTAACCCTAACCCTAACCCTAACCCTAACCCTAACCCTAACCCTAACCCTAACCCTAACCCTAACCCTAACCCTAACCCTAACCCTAACCCTAACCCTAACCCTAACCCTAACCCTAACCCTAACCCTAACCCTAACCCTAACCCTAACCCTAACCCTAACCCTAACCCTAACCCTAACCCTAACCCTAACCCTAACCCTAACCCTAACCCTAACCCTAACCCTAACCCTAACCCTAACCCTAACCCTAACCCTAACCCTAACCCTAACCCTAACCCTAACCCTAACCCTAACCCTAACCCTAACCCTAACCCTAACCCTAACCCTAACCCTAACCCTAACCCTAACCCTAACCCTAACCCTAACCCTAACCCTAACCCTAACCCTAACCCTAACCCTAACCCTAACCCTAACCCTAACCCTAACCCTAACCCTAACCCTAACCCTAACCCTAACCCTAACCCTAACCCTAACCCTAACCCTAACCCTAACCCTAACCCTAACCCTAACCCTAACCCTAACCCTAACCCTAACCCTAACCCTAACCCTAACCCTAACCCTAACCCTAACCCTAACCCTAACCCTAACCCTAACCCTAACCCTAACCCTAACCCTAACCCTAACCCTAACCCTAACCCTAACCCTAACCCTAACCCTAACCCTAACCCTAACCCTAACCCTAACCCTAACCCTAACCCTAACCCTAACCCTAACCCTAACCCTAACCCTAACCCTAACCCTAACCCTAACCCTAACCCTAACCCTAACCCTAACCCTAACCCTAACCCTAACCCTAACCCTAACCCTAACCCTAACCCTAACCCTAACCCTAACCCTAACCCTAACCCTAACCCTAACCCTAACCCTAACCCTAACCCTAACCCTAACCCTAACCCTAACCCTAACCCTAACCCTAACCCTAACCCTAACCCTAACCCTAACCCTAACCCTAACCCTAACCCTAACCCTAACCCTAACCCTAACCCTAACCCTAACCCTAACCCTAACCCTAACCCTAACCCTAACCCTAACCCTAACCCTAACCCTAACCCTAACCCTAACCCTAACCCTAACCCTAACCCTAACCCTAACCCTAACCCTAACCCTAACCCTAACCCTAACCCTAACCCTAACCCTAACCCTAACCCTAACCCTAACCCTAACCCTAACCCTAACCCTAACCCTAACCCTAACCCTAACCCTAACCCTAACCCTAACCCTAACCCTAACCCTAACCCTAACCCTAACCCTAACCCTAACCCTAACCCTAACCCTAACCCTAACCCTAACCCTAACCCTAACCCTAACCCTAACCCTAACCCTAACCCTAACCCTAACCCTAACCCTAACCCTAACCCTAACCCTAACCCTAACCCTAACCCTAACCCTAACCCTAACCCTAACCCTAACCCTAACCCTAACCCTAACCCTAACCCTAACCCTAACCCTAACCCTAACCCTAACCCTAACCCTAACCCTAACCCTAACCCTAACCCTAACCCTAACCCTAACCCTAACCCTAACCCTAACCCTAACCCTAACCCTAACCCTAACCCTAACCCTAACCCTAACCCTAACCCTAACCCTAACCCTAACCCTAACCCTAACCCTAACCCTAACCCTAACCCTAACCCTAACCCTAACCCTAACCCTAACCCTAACCCTAACCCTAACCCTAACCCTAACCCTAACCCTAACCCTAACCCTAACCCTAACCCTAACCCTAACCCTAACCCTAACCCTAACCCTAACCCTAACCCTAACCCTAACCCTAACCCTAACCCTAACCCTAACCCTAACCCTAACCCTAACCCTAACCCTAACCCTAACCCTAACCCTAACCCTAACCCTAACCCTAACCCTAACCCTAACCCTAACCCTAACCCTAACCCTAACCCTAACCCTAACCCTAACCCTAACCCTAACCCTAACCCTAACCCTAACCCTAACCCTAACCCTAACCCTAACCCTAACCCTAACCCTAACCCTAACCCTAACCCTAACCCTAACCCTAACCCTAACCCTAACCCTAACCCTAACCCTAACCCTAACCCTAACCCTAACCCTAACCCTAACCCTAACCCTAACCCTAACCCTAACCCTAACCCTAACCCTAACCCTAACCCTAACCCTAACCCTAACCCTAACCCTAACCCTAACCCTAACCCTAACCCTAACCCTAACCCTAACCCTAACCCTAACCCTAACCCTAACCCTAACCCTAACCCTAACCCTAACCCTAACCCTAACCCTAACCCTAACCCTAACCCTAACCCTAACCCTAACCCTAACCCTAACCCTAACCCTAACCCTAACCCTAACCCTAACCCTAACCCTAACCCTAACCCTAACCCTAACCCTAACCCTAACCCTAACCCTAACCCTAACCCTAACCCTAACCCTAACCCTAACCCTAACCCTAACCCTAACCCTAACCCTAACCCTAACCCTAACCCTAACCCTAACCCTAACCCTAACCCTAACCCTAACCCTAACCCTAACCCTAACCCTAACCCTAACCCTAACCCTAACCCTAACCCTAACCCTAACCCTAACCCTAACCCTAACCCTAACCCTAACCCTAACCCTAACCCTAACCCTAACCCTAACCCTAACCCTAACCCTAACCCTAACCCTAACCCTAACCCTAACCCTAACCCTAACCCTAACCCTAACCCTAACCCTAACCCTAACCCTAACCCTAACCCTAACCCTAACCCTAACCCTAACCCTAACCCTAACCCTAACCCTAACCCTAACCCTAACCCTAACCCTAACCCTAACCCTAACCCTAACCCTAACCCTAACCCTAACCCTAACCCTAACCCTAACCCTAACCCTAACCCTAACCCTAACCCTAACCCTAACCCTAACCCTAACCCTAACCCTAACCCTAACCCTAACCCTAACCCTAACCCTAACCCTAACCCTAACCCTAACCCTAACCCTAACCCTAACCCTAACCCTAACCCTAACCCTAACCCTAACCCTAACCCTAACCCTAACCCTAACCCTAACCCTAACCCTAACCCTAACCCTAACCCTAACCCTAACCCTAACCCTAACCCTAACCCTAACCCTAACCCTAACCCTAACCCTAACCCTAACCCTAACCCTAACCCTAACCCTAACCCTAACCCTAACCCTAACCCTAACCCTAACCCTAACCCTAACCCTAACCCTAACCCTAACCCTAACCCTAACCCTAACCCTAACCCTAACCCTAACCCTAACCCTAACCCTAACCCTAACCCTAACCCTAACCCTAACCCTAACCCTAACCCTAACCCTAACCCTAACCCTAACCCTAACCCTAACCCTAACCCTAACCCTAACCCTAACCCTAACCCTAACCCTAACCCTAACCCTAACCCTAACCCTAACCCTAACCCTAACCCTAACCCTAACCCTAACCCTAACCCTAACCCTAACCCTAACCCTAACCCTAACCCTAACCCTAACCCTAACCCTAACCCTAACCCTAACCCTAACCCTAACCCTAACCCTAACCCTAACCCTAACCCTAACCCTAACCCTAACCCTAACCCTAACCCTAACCCTAACCCTAACCCTAACCCTAACCCTAACCCTAACCCTAACCCTAACCCTAACCCTAACCCTAACCCTAACCCTAACCCTAACCCTAACCCTAACCCTAACCCTAACCCTAACCCTAACCCTAACCCTAACCCTAACCCTAACCCTAACCCTAACCCTAACCCTAACCCTAACCCTAACCCTAACCCTAACCCTAA